>NC_064459.1:1524260-1724260 GCF_023343835.1 Lagopus muta
GGAGAGGGGGCAAGAAGGGAGGATGGAAGAGGGGGGAGAAGGAGAAGGAAGGGAGGATGGAGAGGAGGAGAGGGATGGATGGAAGGAAATGGGGGAGAGGGGGCAGAAAGGGAGAGAAGGAGCAAGAAGGAAGGGAGGATGGAGGAGGGGGGTGGATGGGAGGAAATGGGGGAGAGGGGGGAGAAAGGGGGGGAGAGAAGGGGTAAGAAGGAAGGGAGGATGGAGGAGGCGGGAGAGGGGTGGATGGGAGGGGAGGAGGGGCAAGAAGGGAGGATGGAAGAGAGGGGATGGAGGAGAGGGGGAAAGAGAGGAGAGGGGGCAGAAAGGGGGGGGAGAAGGGGCAAGAAGGAAGGGAGGATGGAGGGAGAGAGGCGGGGTGGGAGGGGAAAAGGGGGAGATGGGAGGAGAGAGGGGGCAAGGGAGGGGATGGAAGAGGGGGGAGAGGAGGGCAGATGGGGGGCATGGAGGAGAGGGGGAGAGGATGGGAGGAAATGGGGGAGAGGAAGGAAGGGAGTAGATGGAGGAAATTGGGGAGAGGGAACAGAAGGGGGGAGAAGGGGCAAGAAGGGAGGATAGAGGAGAGGGGACAAGGGGAAGGAAGGGAGGATGGAGAGGAGGAGAGGGGGCAGAAGGGGGGAGAAGGGGCAAGCAGGAAGGGAAGATGGAAGAGGGGGGCAGATGGGGGGGATGGAGGACAGGGGGAGAGGAAAGAGGGGAGAGGGGGCAGAAGGGGAAGGAAGGGAAGATGGAGGAGGAGGAAGGGAGGGGGGAGATGGGAGGAGGAAATTTGGGAGAGGGGACAGAAAGGGAAGGAGAGGGGCAGAAAGGGAGGATGGAGAAGAAGAGGGGGGTGGATAGAAGGAAACGGGGGAGAGGGGGGCAGAAAGGGGGGGGGAGAAGGGGCAAGAAGGAAGGGAGGATGGAGGAGGAGGGACAGGGCGGATGGGGGGGATGGAGAAGAGGGTGGGAGGAAAGAGGGGGCAGAAAGGGGGGGAGGATGGAGGAGGAGGGGGAGGGGGAAGATGGGAGGAAATGGGGGTGAGGATGAGGGGTAAGACAGGAGGAAATTTGGGAAAGGGACAGAAAGGGAGGAAGGAAGGGAGTTTGGAGTGGGGGAGAGGGGTGGATGGAAGGAAATGGGGGAGAGGGGGGACAGAAAGGGTGGGGAGGGAGGAAGAGAGGATGGAGGGGGGGAGAGAGATAGATGGGAGGAAATGGGGGGAGAGGGGGAAGAAGGAGGGGGGAAGAAGGGAGGGATGGAAGGAGATGGGAGAGGGGGTGTTGGGGGCGGCAGTGAGAACAGCAGCACGGCGCCCAGGTGGAGCCCAGAGGTTTGGGGGGCAGCCGAAAGCTGATGGGGTGCAGCCCCCTGCAGACCCACCGTGACACCAACACCATCAGGTTGCTCTCCTCGTCCACGCGGTAGCGGCGCACGTAAACGTAATCCCTGGAGTACATGGGGTACTGCAAGAGAGTGGGGGTCAGCACCATGGGGGGGGGGGGGGGGCTCAGCCCCATGGGGGGGGGTTCAGCGTCACGGCGGGGGGGGAAAGGGGGCTCAGCCCCATGGCAGGGGGGTTTCAGCCCCATGGGGGGGGGGGGGAAAGGGGGCTCAGTCCCACGGCAGGGGGGTTCAGCCCCATGGGGGGGGAGAAAAAGGGGGGGTTCAGCCCCATGGGGGGGGGGGGGGAAAGGGGGGGCTCAGCCCCATGGGGGGGGGGAAGGGGGCTCAACCCCATGGCAGGGGGGGGTTCAGCCCCATGGGGGGGGGGAAGGGGGGGGCTCAGCCCCATGGGGGGGGGGGGAAAGGGGGGGACTCAGCCCCATGGGGGGGGGGGGGAAGGGGGGGGCTCAGCCCCATGGGGGGGGGTTCAGCGTCACGGCGGGGGGGGGGAAAAGGGGGCTCAGCCCCACGGGGGGGGGGTTCAACCCCATGGGGAGGGGGGGGGAAAGGGGGGTTCAACCCCATGGGGAGGGGGGGGAAAGGGGGTTTCAACCCCATGGGGGGGGGGAAAGGGGGCTCAGCCGCACGGGGGGCGGGGGAAAGGGGGGGCTCAGCCCCACGGCAGGGGGGATTCAGCCCCATGGGGGGGGGGGGGAAAGGGGGGGCTCAGCCCCATGGGGGGGGGGGGGAAAGGGGGGGCTCAGCCCCATGGGGAGGGGGAAGGGGGGGGGCTCAGCCCATGGGGGGGGGGGGGGGGGGAAGGGGGGGCTCAGCCCCACGGGGTTCCGGGTCGGGTTGTGAGGCTCACCGGGAAGTGCGTGACCCAGTGGATCACCTCGGATCCCGTGGCTGCGTCCCTCTCTATCACGTCCAGTTTGATGACCAAGGAATCCCATTTCTTCCTGTATTCGGTGTCCAGCTGGCAAGAGCACAGCAAAGCCAACGTCACAACCAACGGCAGCATTATGGGATGGCAAGCGGCCCCCGGCCTCCGTCCTGGGGAAACGCACCTCATCGCAGCCAGGGGTTGGAGCTCCGAGAAAGGAAAGCCCTGTGGGGCAGCAGGAGGGCAGGGAGAGCAGAGATGTGGAGCAGCGTTTTGCTTCCAGCTCAGACGAGCTGTGGGACCTGGCAGGGCTGCTTTGTGCCACCCACCCCCCCACGGCTCTGGGGCAGGACCCCCCTCATCTGGGGCAGGACCCCCCCCCATCCCATCCCCCCCCCCCCCCATCACACCCACCTGCACGTTAAAGAACTGCCTGGGGGTCACATCTGTGTACGTGCCAAAAACTGCCATGGAAAGAGAGGCGTCGGGGATCAGCCCCACACTTGGGGGGCTTCTCAGGGCACGGCGGGGCTGGGGGGGGGGACAGGGGCAGGGGGGGTCACCTCGGTACTGGTAGAGATGTGTGCCTTCGATGGGACGGCGCCACAGCTTGAATTGCTTCTTGTCCATCACCATCTCCCAGGGCTGCTCGCCGGGGGCTGACGCAGCTTCCCGCTCTGCCGGGGGGTCCAAGAGGGGGGGTTGACCCAGAGCCCCCCCCTGCAGCGGGGGCGGCCAAGTTCTGCATGCGCTGCATCTCCTGGGCTGAGCTGGAGGGGGGAAGAAAAGCAGCAGTTGGCAGCAGGACCTCGGCAGAGGTGGGAGAACCTCAGCCAGGCTGGACGCGGCCGTGGGCAACCA
Source organism: Lagopus muta (assembly GCF_023343835.1). Lineage (NCBI taxonomy): Eukaryota > Metazoa > Chordata > Aves > Galliformes > Phasianidae > Lagopus > Lagopus muta. The sequence continues at coordinate 1,527,392 of NC_064459.1, forward strand.
AGGTCTGATGGGGGGCATCGGGATTGCAGTTATGGGGTCGGGGAGGTCGGGGTCCCCCCCAGCTCCGCCGTTCTGTGGGTGTCGCTGCAGCAGCCGCCCCCACTGTTGAGGCACGGTGAGGAGCCAGGAGCAGCGCAGCACAGGGGGAAGCGGCCCAGCAGAGGGAAGCAGCGCTTCTCCCCCAAGCGGAGACCTGACAGATGAACCACAGAGCGGCCAGGGTTGAAAACGATCACAATCATCGTCAGTTCCAATTCCAACCCCCTGCTGCCTGCAGGTCGCCAAGCAGCAGCCCAGGCTGCCCAGAACCACATCCAGCCCTGAATGCCTGCAGGGCCGGGGCATCCACGAAGCACAAGGGGAGGCGCAGAGCAGAGAGTGAAGGGTTTGAAGGTCCTGAGCAGGAGCTCAGTGGAGGCACTGAGGGATGGCAGCTGGGATCCAGAGGTGTTTCTCCAATTGGAAAACGCTTCTGTGGCTGAGCCCAGAGTAAAAGGCAGAGCAGCGCCGGGCGGTGCTGAGTCAGTGCAGAGCAAGGAGCCAGAGGGAGAAACAACAGGCGGCAACCGGAGCCGGGGAGGGCAGAGAGCAGAGCTTGGAGAACCCCAAACAACCGCAGCTCCACAGCCACCAAAACAAAAGGCTGCAAGGGACAGACGGCCGTCCCAGCCCAGCGCCCTCCATCACCACCCCCTGCCCACCCCGCCAGCTGCACTTCTGCGCCCCCCGAGATGTAATTACACGGCAGCAATTAGCACGGCCCTAACGAACGCACTGATCAAGGAGCCCCGTGATTTCTCTCACAGGAGGCTGCACTCAAGTGGCTGACGATGCCATCGCTGGGGTGAAGGGGCAGCTTCGTTAAGCCGCGGGTTTAATTAAATATCAGCTAAGCTCCTTATGGCAATGCCACATCCTCGGAGCATCAGCAGGACCTGGGAGCAAAGCGAAGGACAGCGCGGCGCTGCCCCACAGCACCCAATTAAGTTTTAATTACCTGCCCCGACTCGTCTCTCTCCTGCGCACGACAATTAGGGCCTAAATGACACCTTGACTGCATGAAGCAGCCACAAAGCTGCCGTCCACCCTCGTCCCACTGCGCCGCTTTGGGGGCAGCAAACCCCCATTTCCTCATGGAAGATTCCAACCAGGGGGATTTGGGGTGCGTGGGGGGGGGGGGGGGACCTACAGCCCTGCTGATGCCACAGAGGTGCTGGGTTTGGGGGAGATGAAGGCACAGCCCTTCTGGTTGCAGGCGATCCCTGAGGGTCTGGGGATAAGCCAACATCTGTGGGGTGTCCTCAAGGGTTGGGATGTGGGTGCAGCCCCATCGCTTCAAGGGTGGCTACGGGGTTTTGGGGTCACTCCCAGGCACGGGGGATGCCTACAAGCACAGGAGGTCTGGGGGTGCTGTGAGGGATTTGAGGACCCGGGGCTGAGGGGGGAGCAGCCCGAGGGTTTTGGGGGGCAGCTTTAAATGAAGGGGCTGTGGGGAAACGACCTGAAGGTTTGGAGCCCCTCAGCCCAGCACGGGGGGTGGGGATCAGCATGAAGGGATTTGGGGGTGACTTTGGGGGAACCCTGTGACGCGGGGCTGCGGGGGAGGTTGGGGGCACCCCTGGATTTTGGGGGCACTCCGAACCGAGGGGGTCAGGAAAGAGCAGCGAGTGCCCCACAGGTGTGGGGGAAACTCGGGGTTTTGGGGTTACCCGGAGCAGCTGCAGGAGGCTCAGGGGGACGCGTTCAGGGCTACGGGGCAGGAATGGGGGAACCTGGGGTCACCTGCGAGCGCCCTCAGGGCCCAGCGACGGAGGTTGGGGGGGGCGGGGGTCCAGGAGACCCCACGCTACGGGGGGGGAGGAGGGAAGGGGGGGGCGGCACTCACCGCTGCAGCTCCTCCTCCTCAATGCGCTGCCCGTCCCAGACGAAGACCCCGGCCAAGGTGGCCATGAGGCGGCCGGCGGCGGCGGCGAGGGCGGGGCGACCGCGGAACGGCCCCCCCCCGCCACCACCACCACTCACCCCACCCCCCGCCGCCGCCTCCTCCTCCTCCTCCCCGCCGCGCCCCCTCCGCTCCGCTGCCGCCGCCGCCGAGCTGCCAGGCCCTCCGCGCCCTCCGCGCCCGCTGCCCGCTCACGCAGCCGCACTGCCGCGCCAGCAGGCCGAGCAGGCCGCGCCGCCCCGCCTCGCCGCCGTTAGGAGAAGCGGATGGAGGCGGCCGGGGGGCCCAGGCGGGAGGCCCGCGCGCAACGGGCGAGCAGGCCGAGCAGCGGCCGCCGCGGCTGCAACATGCCGCCACTGTGCGCGGGCCGCGTCGCCCCCCTTTGTGCGTCATCAAGAAGCGACGCGCCGCCGATTGGATGCCGCGGCCTCCGCCACGCCCATTGGGCGAGCTAGCCACCGCCCCGCGCGCTGATTGGGTGAGGAAAGGGGAAGGGCGGGGCTAGGAGGAGGCGGGGCTTCGCTCTGTGCCCCCCCCCAGGGCCGCGGGGCGGCAGGCAGGGGCGAATTGCGGCCCAGCGTCGATCGCGCTCACTGGGGAGCAGGGCGGTTATAGGGCTGCACACGGCGATGGGGGCGGAGAGGGGGGCGCAGAGCCCTGCACCCCAACGGAGGAGCCCACCCCCAATCCCCCCCCCCCAACCCCAGCGCTCAGGGAACGACCCGCAGCTCGCACCACACGCTCCGTACACCGGGTTTATTGTCTAGAAAAAGTCAGGGCGCGGGATGGGCGGCGGTGAGCGAGGGGCGGCCCGAAGACCCCCCCCCCCCCATCCCACCCTGACCTCTTAGAGCTACGCGGATTAGTAGCGGTGCAGGACGTCGCCTCGTTCTCCTTTATGTCGGTGCGTTTTTACAGAAATACAACGTTTATGCACAGACTATTTACAGTCCAGCCCTCTCTTGCATATCATCACGGGGTGAGGAGGATTTGGGGAGGGGGCTCTGAACGGGTCTGGGACAACACGGCGGCACCTGGGGGCCGCAGCACGGCCCGCGTCGGGGCGGGGGGGGCCGCGTGGAATCGACCCCACGGCTCAGTGCTGGCTGCTCCCCGAGCGCAGCCCTGCTGACTCCGGGTCACCGACGGCACCGACGCGGCCGCACGTTGCATAGCAAGCGCTGCTGCGGCGCAGGAGGAGGGGAGGGGAGCGTCAGGAAGAGAGGGAGCTGCATCCAGCAGCGTTCCTGCCCTAAATCTCCTCCTGGGGCTGAGCTTTCCCAGCAGCGCGGTGCTCGGGGGGCGGCTGCGGGCACGCTTTGCTTTGCTTTGCTTTGCTTTGCTCTGCTTTGCTTCCCTTCTTTGTTTCCCGCAGCCCCAAAGCAACGCTCGCCCTGCCGGTCGCTCGGGTTGCTGCAGGGCTGTGGCTGCGTTGCTCGGGGTCGAGCGCCGCCCCGGGGCGTGCGGAGGAACGGGGGCAGCCAACCCAAAGCAGGACAGCAAGCCGCGAAAAGGGAACAAGAAGCCAACGATTCCCATCGGAATGGAACGATCGGGGTGGAGGGTGTCGAGATCTTGCATAAAAGCCGCAGCCCATCACGCAGCGCGGACTCAATCCTCAGAGCTGGCGCCGTACAAAAGTCTCCGTTCATCTCTGTTAAAAACCAAGGAGGCGGGGGGCAGCAGCTCTGCGCCCCTCAGCTCCCTGCATCAGCAGAGCCTCGTGAGTTAAAGTGCAAAATGCCCAGGGGAGGCGCCCAGCCGTGCTGCTGTAGGAGGCTTCTCCCACCCGCACGCTTCCTATGGGGGTGGACAAACACGGAGCTGGGGCCGCGTTCGTTGGGTTGGAATTCGTCTCCAGCGCAGCACGGCGACCCCATCGTCCGTGGGATCGGGAAGAGCTCAGCCCCAGGGCCGTGTTCTTTCAGTTGGTGGAGGAGAGAAGGGTTAAAATCACGACACAGAGTTCATGAAACAAAGGGAGGCTTCGGATGAAGGAATCCCGTCCTAAAAGCAGTTCTTCCCCTGGCACGGGGGGAACAAAATCAGGAGAGCCACGAGGTGCCTGGACTGCAAAGCGCTGGGACGGCAGCCCCATCCAAGGAGAGTTTGGGGGGCAAGGAGCTGCTCTCGTGCCCCAGAGCAAAGCACTGAGGACGGCGTCCCCAATCCAAGTTGTTTCGGGAGGCGGGCGGCCGTCCCCGAGCCCCGCAGCGTCAGGGGGTGTAAGCTGGAGGCGGCTGGAACTGATTGATCACCTCGTACTCTGCGGGGTAAGGCTCGTTCTCCTCCATCTCAGACAGCAGCTCCAAGGCCTGCTCCTCCTCCTCGGTGGGGTAATGGCGCAGCAGGTTGGCGGCGGTGGCCAGGATGGAGGCTCCCCCAGCTCCGGCCACCAGGTAGAAGCTGACGGCGAAGGTGACGTAGACCTGGGAGCCGTGGTACTTCTTGTGCTGCTGCTGCTGGGCCAGGATCAGCTCCGAGGCCCAGTAACAGAACCCGATGACGGTGGCGCACTGCAGGACTGAGGGCACGGGGAGGGGGGGGAAGGAGAGGGGTTGGGTGGGCAGGAAGGAAAGGGGGAGTTAAACTCGTGGTGAAAGCATTGGGAGGAAACCGCCGCGGCCACGGGCATAAAGCAGAAACATCGTGGGCACCAGGGGGAGGAAATGGAGGTGGGATTGCTCTGCACCTTCTTTTAGAGCAGCCTGAACTCCCTGCTCCCAGTGAGAAACCAGCAGCAGCTTTTTGTGGCTTTGTGGCTCTGCAGCTGCACCGAGGTGTGGAGTAAGAATGGGCCAGGGAACGAATCACTGCCTTCTGAGGGAAGGGGGGAGGAGGAGGGCAGTGAGGTGAGGCTGAGGGGGCTCCTGCGGCCGACAAGGAGCAGGGCAGATGCAGCAGCACGGGGCTCACAGCTGCGGTGAGCAGCTCAGCGCTGTGACCGGCTTAATGCTGGATCAGGGACATAAAGCTCCTTCAGCCTCACACGGCTGAGTCACAGCCCACGACCTTCCCAAAGGGCACAGCTCTGCTCTGCAGGGCCTCTTGGAGGACCCTCACCTCTCCCATCTCAACCTGAGCTCTGCTTTGGAAGTCAGAGCTGAGCTGCCACGAGGCAGCAACAAAACCCACCGGCCTTCAGGCTTCGAGCAGCAGAGCGAGGGGAAAACTCCGGGTGTAGGAAAGGCAACTAAAGAGGGGGCAGAGGTGGAAACGGGGGGCTGAAATATCAGGCAGGGGCTCCTCCACGCAGCGCTGAATTACCTGTGAGGATGTGAGCGAAAGCGTAGCGCCGGGTGATCTTCAGGGCCGGGTGCTTGGGCCCAAAGACGTCCAGCAGGAAGGCTGAGAGGCTGCAGATGATGCCAAGGAAGCAGAAGGCGGCGATGACACGAAGCAGCAGAACGGTCTGAGGGTTCATGCAGTAATCTGTGGGAAGAGGGGGAGATGCTGGGAGCCCCAAAGCTTCAGCACTGCTTGCCATACAGGAGCTGCTTTGATCCTTAATGGTCTACAATCGTGGCTAGGAGTGCTGGCAGAGCACAGCTGAATGCTTTCATTGCCCTCCATAAAACACACCTTTGTTACACAGCCCCACCGCGTGCCGTGTTTTATGGAGTGCTGCTGCAGCGGAGATTAAAGCTGGATAAACAGCACCGAAACAGCCCAGAAAACAAAACAGGTGGCACAGGTTCCTTCTTTCCCCTTGCTCTAAAGCCTGCCTGACAGCACGGCGGCCTGCCGGCACACAGAGATGGGCTGCAGGGAGGCCCCACGCATGGAGATCACCTCGGCTCACTGCAGCGCGGTCTGTTTGTGTGCCCACAAGGAAGTGCTCACGGCCACCACCTAAACAGTGCGACAGCCAAAGCCTTTAATTAAGGGCAATTAGCACGGGGACACGGCAATGGGGAGGAATGCTCTTCCTGGGGGGGGTCACCCCGCCTCCCCACACGCACAAAAAGGGGGATGGGCAGCTCTGGCTGCAGACGTGCCGGAGGAACGGCAGAGCAGAGGAAAACACGCAGATGGGGGATTTTCTCGTTCTGCCACGAGGCAGGAAGGCAGAACGGCCCCAGAAACCCGCCCGGCCGTAACCTGAGCGCCACCAAACGCCAGCGTAACGCCAAGCGGCGCCGCCAGAGCCGCCCGCTCCCAAACCCCGGCTTCACAACGAGCCCCGAGCGCGCCCGCTCCCAGCGCGGAGCCCGACCGAGCCCAACCCGCCGCCGCTCCGCCCTCACCCCGCAGCAGCTCGGCCCTCACGGCTCCCAGCACGTCGGCCACTCCCAGCTCCTGCCGCCCGCAGGTCCCGCCGTGGATGCGGAGCCAGGCCGGCTCCGCCAGCGCCGTGCACAGCGCCGTGATGGACAGCGCTCCGGGCAGCGCCGAGGCCAGGCTGCGTTCCGGTTGTTTCGGCAGCCCCCCGCCGCCGCCCGCCGTCCCGCGTCGCCGCCGCCCGCCGGGCAGCCCGGGCCCGCCCGGGTTATACATGCTGCCTCCGCGCCCCCCGGCCCGCAGCGCCGGCTCCGCCTCAGGCTGCGGGCTCGCTTCCGCTTCCGGCCTCTCGGCGCGCTTCCGCTTCCGGCGCTCGCGGTGAGGTCAGTAGTTAAGCGACAGAAAGAGGGGCGATGAAGGAGGCGCTGGTGCTGCAGAGCCGCGTGGCCGCGCACCCCGAGGCGCGCTGCTGGTTCTTGGCGTGGAGCCCCGGCGGAGCGCTGCTCGCGTCCTGCGGCGGGGATCGCGCCGTGCGCATCTGGGGCAGAGAGGGTACGGCGGGATTACCGGGCCTGCAGCGGGGGCGGCAGGAAGGGGCGGGGCCATGTGCTGTGGGGGCGGGGCTACGAGGTGAGACTGCAGGAAGGGGCGGGGGGGCAGTGGTATGGGCGGGGCTAGGAAAGAGTGCAGCCAATAGGAGTGAGTGTGTGGGGGCGGAGCTAAGAAAGGGCGCAGCCAATGGGGCAGGGGATCAGTGGGTGGGGCCAATTGGGGGCGGGGTCACGGGAGCTGCTGTGTGGCTGCGGGAAGGGGCGGGGCCACCCGTGTGAGGGCGGGGCTTATAAGGGTGTGGCCAATTGGGGCGGGGCCAATAGGGCGGGGCCACGTCTTGCAGTGTGGCTGTGGGGAGGGGCGGGGCCTCAAGGGCGGGGCTAAGAAGAGACGCAGCCAATGGCAGCCAAATGGAGGCGGGGACACATTGAATGGGGGCGGAGCTAAGAGAGGGCGAGGCCAATCGGAGGCGGGGTCAAGAGGGTGGGGTGAGAAGGGGTGGGGCCAGAGGAGCTGTGGGCGGGGCTTTGGGGGGTGCAAGTTGGTGGGGGAGGGGCGGGGCTCTGATCCGGATCCGCCATCATTCCCTCTCCCTGCGCTCAGGGTCAGGCTGGGCCTGCAGAGCAGTGCTGGCCGATGGCCACCAGCGCACGGTGCGCAGGGTGGCGTGGTCGCCCTGCGGCTCCTATTTGGCCTCTGCCAGCTTTGATGCCACCACCTGCATCTGGAAGCGGTGCGAGGACGGCTTTGAGGTGAGGCCCCGTCCCCCTGCCCCACCAGCTGCCCGCAGCAGAGTCCCGCAGCTCTGTGTTGTCCCCACAGTGCGTCACCACGCTGGAAGGCCATGAGAATGAAGTAAAGTCGGTGGCCTGGGCGCCCTCAGGGAACCTGCTGGCCACCTGCAGCCGTGACAAGAGCGTCTGGGTCTGGGAAGGTGAGCGCTGGTGCTGCGTGGGGGAACAGACAGGGCCCAAAGCACAGCGTCCCCATTTCCTCATGGAGAGGGCTGTTCTTCCCCACAGTGGATGAAGAAGAGGAGTACGAGTGCGTCAGCGTCCTCAATTCGCACACTCAGGACGTCAAGCACGTGGTCTGGCACCCCAGCCAGGAGGTGAGAACCAGCCCCAGGGGCAGCAGCACCGCGAGCTGCGAGCGTCCCTCTGTGTGCTGGGAAAGGCTCTGTGCTGGAGGGCTTTGCTCTCAGACACGGGCTTTGAGTGATCCTTAATAGAGCTCTGTGATCCCTCTGGAGCCCCTCTGGCTGGGGGTGGGCTGTGATTCTGATTCCTCTCCCAGCTGTTGGCCTCGGCCAGCTACGACGACACGGTGAAGCTGTACCACGAGGAGGAGGACGACTGGGTGTGCTGCGCCACGTTGGAGGGCCACGAATCCACCGTGTGGAGCGTGGCCTTCGATGGCAGCGGCGAGCGCCTGGCGTCCTGCAGCGACGACAAGACGGTGCGCATCTGGCAGCGCTACAAACCTGGCAACGAGGAAGGTGAGCTCCCCCCTTGCTGTGGCTTTGAACATGAGTGGTTTTCCCCCTCCTGACCAGCAGCGCGCTCAGCTTCTCCTCCTGTCCTTTAGGGGTGGCGTGCAGCGGCACCGACCCCACCTGGAAATGCGTCTGCAACCTCTCAGGCTACCACAGCAGGACCATCTACGACGTGTCGTGGTGAGCGTGCAGCAGCAGGGAGCTGCTCCCTCCTCTCTCAGGATTCGGGTGCTATTTCACGCCGTCTCCCCTCCAGGTGCCGCCTCACCGGAGCCTTGGCCACAGCCTGCGGTGACGACGCCATCCGGGTCTTTGAGGAGAGCTCGTCCTCCTCCCCGCAGCAGCAGCAGCCCACCTTCAGCCTCACAGCCCACGTGCCCCGGGCGCACTCACAGGACGTCAACTGCGTGGCCTGGAACCCAAAGGAGCCGGGGCTGCTGGCCTCCTGCAGCGACGATGGCGAGATTGCCTTCTGGCAGTACCAGCAGCCTGAAGCGTGCTGAGGGTTTGGGGCTTCATGGCGTGGCTGTGCTTCTCCTCAAGCCCACTGCTGTTACACAGAAGGACATGGGGCTGAGCGACCTGCGCCCGCTGCCCTCTGCCGTTTGGACTCCGGCCTTCTGGCAGGTGAATTTTGTCTGGCCCAAAAGCTGCAGCTCCTCCGCCAGGAGCAGGGGGGGCTTTGAGAGAGCGGAACGCTGCCTCTCCCTGCCGTGCGCTCAATAAATCCCTGCTGTCAGCCCAAAGCCTCCAGGCTCTTCTTTTTTGGGGAGGGCAGAGATGCAACCCCCGGGGCTGGAGGCTGATGGGGGAGGACAGGCCAACAGGGAACAGGTTTGGTGAGGGCCGGACCCAGTGGAGCACAGCCCCAGGGAGCCGCTGCTGTGCCTGCGCTGCTCCCAGAAGCTGCTCCTGGCCTGGCGGCAGCCTCTGCTCCTCCTGCCAAACCCCAGAACCGCCGCTTCTCCCCGCTGACAGCTCACTTTGCCTTAATTAGTTCTGCTAATTAACTTGCAGCAGCAAACCTAAGGGCGTAGAAGCACTCAATGAAGGTGCTGAAATTGAGCCTCACAGCTTTAAGGGAGAAAGCAGAGCGGCTCAGGACTGCTTTGTCAGGAGGAAACAAACCCAAATGCTTTCAGCCCCAAACAAACACAGCAACGCAGTGGGCAAAACAGGGTTGGGGAAAGCTCAGCATTTATTCCAGCTGCTGCAGACACAACTCCATTCTAAAAAACCACTGTACAACATCCTAGAAAAACAGGAAATACAGAGGGAGGTGAGAAGCACTGCGGTTTGGTCACGGTTTGCTCACAGATCCTCACCCCATTAATCAGATTCGCTGTCGCTCTCGGCCTCCTTCACATCCACGCTGAATTTGTACTCCTGGTCGCAGCCCATGTAGGCGTCGCTCATGAAGTACAGCGTGTAGTTGTGCGTCCCTGTGGCCGGGGCCACGAAATCCAGCTTCACCTGGGAGCAGGGGAGGAACGAGGCGTCAGGGCTGCGGGGTCGGGGGGCTCAGCGAACCCAGCGCGGCCCCACGCAGCCCCCGCTCACCTTGGCCTTCTGCTGCAGCGTCAGCCGCTTGATGGAGATGAGGCTGTTGGACTTGGAGTCGCCGATCACCACCCACCAGCCCTCCTCACGTTTCTGCCAGGGGATGGAGATCAGACGCACGGGCGCAGCGCTGGGGACGGAGCCCATCTCACCCAGGCGGGCCGCCCCCAACGTTCTGCTGCCCTAACAGCCCTCCCCGGCTCCTGGCGCTCACCTGGGGGAACAGGGGGGCGATGACGGGGCCGGTGACCTCCTCCTCACGCTCCAGCTGCACCAGCACCACCACGGGGCCTCCGCTGCGTGGACAGAAGCAAAGTCAGGGCGCCGCCGCGGCACCGCAGGGCCTCGCCGTGCTGCCGGCCCCCTCCTCACCTCCGGATGCTTTCCTTCTCCACCACCTCGTAGGACAGCTCGATGTTGGGGTAGCGGTTGCAGAAGCGGGCGACGTCGGCGATCTGCGCATCCGAGAGCTGCAGCAGCGCGTTCCGGTCCTCGTCCTCCATCTCCATGATGTCAAACACGCTCTCCACCCCCTGCAACAGCACGGCTCTCAGCCCCGCGTTGAAGCCGGGTTCCACCCCTCATCTTCCAGCATGGGGCCGGGCGTCGCGTTTTGGGTTTTACCTTGTCAGTGCAGCGCTTGATGTGCTCAGAGGTGAAGTGAGGCAGCTGCTTGAGGTAGGAGTCCTTGGACCACATGGCTTGGGTCACCATCTGTGCCAGCTCCATGGCGGCCAAGGCAGGGCTCAGCCACCCATTGCTGGACAGGACGTCCACACACGCCTGGATCAGCCGGATTGCCTGCAGGCAGAGGGCAGGGCTGGGTTGGAAAGCAGCGCTCAGGGATACAGCGGCTGCCCCCCGCCCCTCTGCCGCCCCACTGCACCTTGCTGAGGATCTCCTCCGTGTCCGACTGCAGCTCGGCGCTCAGCTGCATGCGCGATAGGTGAGCCTGCAGCAGGAGGTTGGTCTTGACGTGGGGGTCGTTGAATTTGGGGTTGGTCAGCTTGTGGGGGACCTTCTGGGCCAGCTGTGGGGAGAAACGAGAGAGCAGTCAGAGCTCGGGCCTCACAGAGCAGGAAACAAAGGCAGGCCTTGCAGCGCCGCAGCTCCGGCTCACCTGGCGCAGCAGGTTGTCCTCGTGGTGCCGGATGGGGATGTTCTCATACTCAGCAGCGTTGGAGATGATTTCTATCAGCCCTCGCACTTTGGTTTTGGCATTGAGGGACATGCTGAAGAGCTCTGAAGGGCAGAAAGGGAAAAGGGGTCGGGGAAAAAGCGAGCAGCGTTAAGCTGGGCAACGTAAGGGACGCCTTCAGGCAGAGAACACTCAGCCTCATGCTGAATGGGGGGGGATTCACGCACACAGCGCCTGCCCTCCTTCACCCACATCATCCAGAGAGGATGGAGAGCAGCAGGGGGAGCAGCAGCAGGCGCTGCCTCCCGCGTTTCCCTCACCAATCGTGGTGTAGTTGATGTAATAATAGGCTGCAATCATCCCCAGGTTGAGGGGAGCCACGTCCATCTCGTCCTCGATGCTGATGCACTTGGACTGCTCCAGGTCACTGAGGGTCTGCTCCACCAGCTCCGAGAGGTGGTCAGAAAGGTGCCTATGGGACACACCTGTGGGCACAGCAGCGCGGCTCAGGAACGCCCTGGGATGGAGAGAAGCTGCCCCAGTGAAGGCCTGCACTGCAGAGCCCTGTGCTCACCCTGCAGGTTGTAGTAGTTGGGATTCTGCGTCATCCTGCGGTACAGGAACGTCCAAGTCAGGTAATCCACTGCATCCTGCTTGTTTTCAATGGTCTTGGTGACAATCTCGGCGTTGAAGTGATCGTGCATGCAGTGGTCCAGGTGGGATTCCACTGGCAGGGGCTCATAAAGGAACTTCTTGAAGAAATCCTATGGCAGAGCAGAGGTAGAAGGGCAGGGGATGAATAAAGCCAGCACCTCCGGTATCGCAGAGCCCAAATCGGATTGCATCGAGCTTGCCAAGGAGAAATCCACACCCCAGATGGGATATTTGCAGGCCAGGAACGGCGCCCTGCCCCTCACGCACCTTCTTGGATCCCTGGCACATGATGACGCAGCGGCCCTCATCGTCCTGCAGCGGGCGGTTGGCGTGGCCCACCATCTGCAGCACGTCGTAGATGGGGTAATCCACGTACCTGGGGCACGGAGAGGAAGGCTTGAATGGAGAGGGGCTCTGTGAAAAGCTCTCCATTAAAGCCACCGCCTGGGCAGCGCTGGAGGACTTTGGGATTCGGGTCACAACTCACGCGTGGATCTTGCCGTTGTAGTACTGCGTGTCCATGATGATCACCAGGTGAGCTGCAATGTTCATACCCCAGCAGAGGCTGCGGGAGGCAACCATCACCTGCACTGCACCTGGAAGGCATGGAGAGGGCGGTCAGCCCAGGGGCAGAACGCATCCCAGGGCACAGAGAGACCCAGAGGTTGGGCATTTGGGCAGATGGACTCAAGGCACGAAGAGGAGAGATGAAGTTGAAGATCTCTTAGGGATTTTAGGACCGGGGAGGCACAGGCAAGCTGACATTCCCAGCCCAGAAGACCCAAAGCACAGCCAGGTGTGCTGAGGAGGTTCAATGCGGGGTGTCCCCAGCCCAGGCCTCACCAGAGCTGAAAAGCTGCTCCACCACCCGCCGCTCCATGGCCGTCAGCCCCTCGTGCAGATAGCCCACACCATTCACCAGCGTCTCCTTCAGGGTGTTGTCATTCAGTTTGTCCAGGTAGGGCACCAGGTCCTTCTCTGCACAGTGCAGGAACCTGCAAGGGACACGGGGGGTAAAGGGAGCCCAGCCAGGCCCAGCAGCCCGTCCCCCCCCTTGGGGACAGCTGAGGCCAAGCAACGCGAGCTCTCCCTCGTCACACGCAGCCCAGGCTCCCTGCCTCGCTCAGAGGAGGAAAAGCCAGGCATGGGATGCCACGTGGCCGCAGCAGCTTTGCACCTTTACCTGTGTCTCTGCACGTCTGAGGCACACGTGGTGAGGATGTTGATGGCCGTGAGCCGCGTCTGCTTGCGGGACGGCACGAAGACGATGATGGGCTTTTTGGGAGAGTGCTTCATGATGGCGTGGTAAACCGGCTTGGCCATGGAGAGCAGGCGGGTCTGCGTGTGGCTGATGTTGAAACCCTGCAGGAAAGAGAAGCGGTTGGAAAAGGGGCAGAAAGGAAAAGGGGGAACGGCAGCGACTGCCCAAAGCCCACCTGGATGTGCAGCTCCAAGGGCACGGGGCGGACGTTGGGGTGGAAGTTGAAGGTGGAGGTGGCACTGCAGCCCAGCCAGTGCGCCACGTCCTTGGCGTTGGACAGGGATGAGCTGAGGGCCACGATGCGGATGGGCCGCTCGATCTGCGAGGAGATGTAGCGCATCCGGGAGCAGATGACCTCCAGCACGGGCTGAGGAGGGGGGACAGGGCAGGTTGGAGCAGGGAGGGTCGGAGCAGAGGGGGGGGAAGGCCTGCAGAACCCATCCATCGCTCCTGAGCTTCCCAACGCCCTCCTGCCCCAACCCATCCCACAGCACAGGGGCAGAAGCTGAGCGCCCACCCCACAGCCGCTCTGCTCCCAGCTCTCAGACCAACAGGGTGATGAGGATCAGCATCGCCCCCCCGCGCCGGGCCACCCCCCATCCCGTACCCCATTCTCGCCCCCAATGAGGTGCACTTCATCCACGATGAAGAGGTTGACGTTCTGGACGTTCTTGCGCTGCTTCCAGCGCCGGGACAGGATGTCCCACTTCTCAGGGGTGCTGATGATGATGTTCCCTTTGCCCAGCAGCTTCAGGTCAGTGCTGGTCTCCCCAGTCAGCAAAACCACCTTTTTATTGAGACGCTCCTGGAACTTTTCGTACCAGTCCATGAAGACCTGAGGAAAAGCAAGGGGTGCCCTGTCAGCTTCCCGTTCCAATCAGTCCTGCCACAGCCCTGCAGATGCACAAAATGCACACAGAGCCCAACAGCAGCGGGCTGGAGGTACGGCGGCGTCTCTTTGCTCCCTCAGAGACATCAGGAAAGCCGTTGATCAAAGGATTCAAACCATTCTGAGCTGCGCCAGCACAGAACAGATGGGGAACGTGAATGGGGGGAGGACAAAGAAGGAAAGCAAAGCTGGAGCAAAGCTCCAGGGCTCACCTGCTCTGCCAGGGCCTCCATGGGGGTGATGTACACACAGCGTCCCTCCGAGTTCTGCAGCAACATCCTGAGGATGGCAAACTCAGCACAAATGGTCTTCCCGCTTCCCGTGGGGGCGCCCACAAACACGTTGTCGTCGCTGTTATAGACGGTGTTAAACACTGGGGATGGACAAAGAAAGAAGGGACTTACATCACCCAAAGGTCGAGAGAACGCATCCTGCGCCCGGCTCACATGGGGAGATGCAGAAAAAGCTGAGAGCTGTAGGATCAGAGCACAGCCCAGCTGTGAGCTCCCTGCTGTCGCCATGCCCAGGAGGATGAATGCAGGCACAGCAGCTTTGGGTCGCCCTCAACCCCATCCCTACGAGCAGCACAGATGAAGTTTGGACCACAAGCAGCAGAGGCACAGCTTCCAAGAGCAAACCTCAGGCTGCCTGGTGTGCAAAGGAACACAAAGATGCTGTGGCCCATAAAAGACTTAGAGACAGCAAATCTGTGCGGCTAAGGGAGGTTTGCTATTTGCTGCAAGAATTCACAGAATCACAGAATTGTAGGGGTTGGAAGGGACCTCCAGAGATCATCGAGTCCAACCCCCCTGCCAAAGCAGGTTCCCTACAGCAGGTCGCACAGGTCGGCATCCAGGCAGGTCTGGAACATCTGCAGAGCAGGAGACTCCCCCCCTCCCTGTCCCATTGCTCCTCCCCTCACTGCACAGCCGTTCCTTCGCACATTGCTGCACAACTTCCTATGCTGCAGTTTCCAGCCGTTTCCCCTTGTCCTGTCTCCACTCCCCACTGAAAACAGTCCATCCTCGCCATTCTGCCCCCACACCTCAGATATTTACAGACCTGGATCAGCTCCCCTCTCAGTCTCCTTTTCTCCATGCTGAACAGACCCAGTTCACTCAGCCTTTCCCCATAGCAGAGATGCTCCAGGCCCTTCACCATCTTTCTGTCCCTCCGCTGGACTCTTCCCAAGAGCTCCCTGTCTGTTTTGTGCTGGGCAGCCCAGAACTGGACGCAGTGCTGCAGATGAGGCCTCACAGGGCAGAGCAGAGGGGGAGGATCGCCTCCCTCCACCTGCTGGCCACGCTGTGTGCAATGCAGCCCAGGATGCCATTGGCCTTTTGGCCACAAGGGCACACTGCTGGCTATGGCCGACCTGCCGTCCACCAGGACACCCAGGTCCCTCCGCAGAGCTCCCCTCCAGCACCTCATCCCCCAACCTGTACTGGTGCATGCAATTATTCCTCCCCAGATGCAAGACTCTACACTTGCTGTTCTTAAACCTCATCCGGTTTTTTTCTGCCCAGCTCTCCAGCCTATCCAGGTCTCGCTGAATGGCAGCACGGCCTTCAGCCAATCCTCCCAACTTTGTATCATCACAAACTTGCTGAGGGTGGCCATTATCCCCTCATCAAGGTCATTGATGAAGATGTTGAACAAGACCGGACCCAGCACAGAATTCCTCATGTCTGAGCCCCAAAGGATGGGAACCAGGACCCGGGGAGAAGCAGTTTGGAGGAGGCAAGCAGTGCTGGTACCCACCCTGAGTCTGGATAGGGTTGAAGAAAGGGAACTTGTCCTGGTAGAGGCTCTCGAAGGCGCTGTTCCTCAGAGCAGAAACGGGCAGAGGCTGCAGGTCCAGCAGCTCTGTGGGAGGGGGGTACTTCTCAGGGAGGATCAGGTGGCGGAAGGAAACGGGCAGCTGGGTCTCACAGGCTGTCGGCACACAAAGCATTCAGCGCTCAGAGAACGCTCCGATGCTTTCATTTCCTGAGCTGCTGACCTCAGGGAAACCCAGCCTGGAAGTCAGCAGGATGGCAGCAGCCCTTCCCCCAGCACAGCCCCAAATCTGATGCATCTCCACCCTCCCCCTCCCCACAAGACCCCAGGGGGGCAGGCAGGGTGGGACGTACAGAGCCAGCGGTCAGACACCACCCGGATGAAGTACTGAGGGGGCAGGGGCTCGAAGACGGGCACGAAGAAGGTGACGAGGTGCTCGTCCTGCGCGTATTTGGCCTTCAGCAGGAAGTACTCGTGGTGCAGGATCACCTCGCTGTCCACGTCCTCCACCAGGATCCAGAAGGCTTCAGACGAGCCGTGCACCTGAGCAAGAGGAACCATCAGCACCCTGCTCCAGAACTGCAGCTCTGCACAGCCAGCCTGCCCCAGAAGCACCACCCCAGCGTGGCATCCATCAGCCTGGCTGCATTTCATCTCCCTGCCCCCCTCATCGAGGGCAGCTCCTCTCGGAGCACAGCTCACCTTCTCATCCCACTGGAAGTCGGGGGCAATGGTGAGCTCCACTTTCAGGGTAGAGCGGGTAATGGGCTGCAAGTGGACAGAGAGCTCCAGCTTTGGGAACAGATGGACGTATTTGTGGATCGTTTTGCCCATCTTGGGCATGCGGATCAGTTCTCCTGCGAGAGAAAGGCACTGCCATCAGGACTGCAGGGCGAACAACAGCTCTGGGACTTCACCCAGAGCAACGCCTGCAACACGAGCACAGCTGGAAAGGGAGAAGTGCTACAGGAAAGCCTCAGCCTTCCCCAGGCTGCACCGCGAAGCTCTGCCTCTTCAGCCAGGAACAGGCAGCCCAACCTCAGCACTTCAAGGCTCCCAGCCCACATCCCAGTACCTATTTCATTGTGGTTCAGGTCATAGAGCCTCTCAAAGGGGAAATTCTTCTTCTCAATCTTCTTCACCACTTCCTCGGGCAGCTTCTTGAACTGGCGCAGAGGGCACATCGACTGCCACCTGCAGGAACCAGGGCCGGGTGAGGCGGCACCGAAACGCAGCTGCAGCCCTCGCTGGGTTCCCTGTGCTGCCCAAGGGAGGCCCACAGCCCGGCACCCCTGTAAGCCTCTGCTAAAGCAGGGAACAGCCCGGAGGTGCCGGCACTCACATCCGTTTGTCGATCATCTTGCAGAGGTTGAGGGTCTTATCGGTGAGCTGAGCCCAGCCGCGGTTCAGGACGATCTCGAAGATGGCACGCATCAGCCGCCCTGCAGACTGGGGCAGCACTCAGAGCTCAGCTGGGATCCAACACCTCCCCCTTCCCACCCCCCGTCCTCTGCTTTGAGCTCAGTTCTTCACCCCCAAACGCTCCCAGGAGGAGCGAAATGACTCAACTCCCAGCTTTGGGAGCTTTCATTTACGGCACAACATTGCAGTCCCTAAATCATCTCAGGATTCTGATTAAAAACTCAAGGCTCCAATTTTTCTCCTGATGGGAGCCGGCCCTCCTTAACACTCACAGCTGTAGTTATTTCCCAAGCCATTTCAAACACCAACTCCATCCCTGGGTTGCAGATTGCCGTCCCTCCCACCAGCAGGGAGACCGAGACACCGATCTGCAGGCACCAGGGAGGAGATGGAGAGGTGCTGGCTGCGCTCCCTCACCCACCTGGGTAACGTACACCATGTCTGCCATGAGAGCAAAGCCTTCCAGCTTCAGCTGGGAGATGAAGGCCTGGAGGAGCACGTTGATCTGGGGAAGCAGAGCAGAGGGCTCTCAGCTCACTGTGAGCAGCACAAAGCTCTCCAGAGCTGCAGGCCCACATGGCAGCTCTTGCAGGGACGGCCGCTCTCCCAAGGCGGGCAAGGAGACCCCAGCAGGGGCAGACAGGGCTCACCTTGGCACTGGGCTCCTCTATGCTTTCCTTCACGGGGATTGGGACTCGCTCCAGCAACTTCTGAAGCTCAAGCTTCTCCTCCTGAGGAAATCCAATGGAGAAGTGATGAAGCAGCCCCACGCAGGACAAAGATCTGCACCAACCCCCACGGCAGCAGGGCTGCATCTCCCAGGACGGCTCCATACCTCCCTCACTGTGATGTTTCTGAACTCTGAGGACAGCGAGAAGACCCGAAACAGCTCAATCTCACTCAGGGTGGGTTTCAGGAGCTGGTTGTACGTTTGCATTGTCTCATTGGTGATGTAGTAGTGGCTGGCAATGCGGCCCAGCTCTGTCACCTGCAGCAAAGACAGCAGCCATAGCGAAGCAGCAGAACGACACGCAGCCGCTTGTGGCACAGGGAGAAGGAAAAAGGCCACAGCTGGGGTAACGGCAGCAGACAAGCTGCAGGTCATCCCTCAGGCCTCCAATCCCCCAAGGAAAGCCGCTCTGCCCAGCACACAGCTCCACACCTCACACCTCCTCAGCACTGCCTGGGATTCGCATTCAATCGCTCAGATCGCACCTTTCTCCCAACCACAGGACACTCTCACCCAGCTCTGCTTGGCCACAGCCCCCCTCCCCTCCTCACCTGGAAGTTCCCCGTCTTCTTGTCGTACTTCACCAGGTTGTTCTTGTCCAACATCAGGGCTGCGGTGTGAACCAGATCCAAGCGGCGCTGGTCCAGCAGTGGATCCCCCTTCAAATCATCGTGGGAAATCCCATAGAGAGTGGGGGAACGCAGCATCCGGATGTACAGGTAGGTATAGCCAAGCCAGTTCACTGCATCCTGAGGAGAGCAGCACAGAATCACAAGGTTGGAAACGACCTGCAAGCTCATCCAGTCCAACCCCCCTCCCATTGCTATCAGTGCCACAAGCACTAAACCAGATCTCGCAGCTCCTCATCCAGGCGCCTCTTGAACGCTGCCAGGGACGGCGCCTCCACCACCTCCCTGTGCAGCCATTGCAGTGCCTGACCACCTCTGAGAGAAGAAGTTTCTCCTAATATCCAACCTAAACCTCCTCTGGTACAATTTCTTGCCATTTCCTCGGGTCCTGCTGTTTGCCTGGGAGAAGAGGCCAGACCCTTTTCCACCACAACCTCCCTTCAGGAAGCTGTGGAGTGCAGTGAGGTCTCCCCTGAGCTCCTCTTCTCCACACTGAACAACCCCAGCTCCCTCAGCCGCTCCTCATGACTTGTGCTGCAGATCCCTCACCATTTCATTCCCCTTCTCTGCACACGTTCCAGGGCCTCAATGTCTTTCTTGCAGTGAGGGGCCCAAAACTGAACCCAGCACTCAAGGTGCGGCCTCACCAGTGCTGAGTACAGAAGGATGCTCACCTCCCTGCTCCTGCTGGCCATTCCTAATGCAGGCCAGGATGCCGTTGGCCCCCTTGGCCACCTGGGCACACTGTGGGCTCATGTTCAGCATCAACCAGCACCCCAAGGTCCCTTTCCTCTTCACAGTCATCCAACCACTCATCCCCAAGCCTGTAACGCTGTTGGATGATTGTGAAGAGGAAAGGGACCTGGGGGTGTTGGTTGATGCTCGGCTGAACATGAACATCAGAGCCCACAGCCCGACCAGGCAGAGCTGATGCGTCGCTGCACAGCTCCCATCATCCCCAGCAGCTCTCTGGGTGCACAGCAACAGACACAGCAAACTAAGGCTCACCCTGCCCCACTTTGTGGCCCACACACAGCAAACTAAGGCTCACCCTGCCCCACTTCGTGGCCCACACAAACTAAGGCTCACCTTTGCGTTCTGGACGTTGCCCAGCACAGTTTCTGCATTCAGCATGTCTGGCAGCTTCGACACCATCTGACTTTCGATGGGGAGCTGCTGGTTGAGCAGGGACAGGTAATACTGCAGCTCGCCGTGGGATGTGATGAGGATCCCCTCACCTTTGGTGTCATACTGAGGCCTCCCAGCACGCCCCAGCATCTGAGGGATGAGAAAGCGAGGTCAGCAGAAAGAACAGCTTTCAGCTTGGCAAATTCTCCTCGCTGTCTCGGGGCTTCGCTGCCAGTCTGCTGCCACAGGAGGCACACAAATACCTCCGATGTGCCTGGGCAACATAATGGGAATCGTTTGTCTGCTGTCCTACGGATCCCATCCTGCTGTGCCCTGACAGCAGCGCAGCTCCCAGCACAGCTGAGGCAGCCTGACAGCACAGAGCACAGAGCTGCTCTGCTAAGGAAGCCTGAAAGCAGCCGCAGCAGCACGGCTGTTGGCAAAACGTCACCTGCAGGATGTCCAAAGCCCCCAGCTCAGTCCAGCGCCCCTTCTCAGGGCTGTACACCTGCGTGCCCTTGATGATAACAGTGTGGGCAGGGAGGTTCACACCCCAGGCCAGCGTTGCTGTAGACACCAAAACCTGCAGGAGCAAAAATGGGGATCAGCAAAGCCACGTAGGAACCCCTTCCTAAGGTCAAAAGGATCCAAAAGGTTCCTGATGGGCACAAAAGGGACAAGGGCTGGAAACAGTGACTGCCTTGACAGCTCAGAAGAGGAAGGGGGGCTAAACAGCAAGATCTGGGACCCAGATTGACCAGCTCCCAGCACGACCCTGGGAAGATCCTGTGCCTCCCAGGTGTAATGCAGACACTCAGAGGAGATGGCAGCGGCTGGAAGCCTCAGCCCATGCTGAACGAGGCGATCCAAACGTTCCTTGTGTGAAATCTTCCCCCTGGGAAGCACAGCTCACCTGGATGTGTTTGTCAGCAAACAGATCCTCCACCAAGGTCCGGTCCACTCGTGTCATCCCAGCATGGTGAATGGCAAAGCCGTAGGGCAGGAGGTCCTTCAGCTCCAGGTTCTGCAGCACAAACACGACCAGCTCAAGGCTTTCGGGCAGAACAGGAGCCACCAAAGGCAGCGCAGATCCTAAAGCAGGGCTGCAAACCCGCGCTGGGAGCAGCAGCACTGTTCTTCCTACAGCCCCAGCTGTGTGATTACCTTGCACTGCTCAGCTTCCGTCCTCAGCACCTCGGTGGAGGCTGAGCCCTCTCTCAGGAAGAGGCCCAGGGTGTCTTTCTCCAGGCACATGTCCCTGATGGCCCGCGCTGTCTTGCCAGTCTCCTTCCTGGAGTGAACGAACACCAGCACCTGTCAAACAAGGTGGCACTGCTGTCAAGGGGGAAAACAGCACGGCTGTAGCTGGTCAAGGCCCCCAACCCAACCTGCTGCTCAAGCTGAGGGTGGAAGGTTTAAATGAAACCCCGATAGCAACCCGTGCTGTGCAGCTAAAACAGAGCCAGGAGTTCATGAACTCACAGGGCAGCATCACCAAAATCCCCTCCTCTTAGAGATGGGCAGCTCATGCATCCATCACACAGCGAGGACAAAGAACAGCAGTTTGTGTTCCTTCCTCCCTCAGCCGTCACCAAGTTTGTAAATCTACCTCCTCCCTGCAGCAACCACAACCTGAAAGCCTCAGCAGCAACAAAACAGAGCAAGGAGGGTGTGATGACAACAACAAGGCAGAGGTACCAGACCTGGTTCTTCCCAGCGTGCTCCATAATCTTCTCATAAACGATCTCATTCATTATCTGGAAGCGTTTGATTGCTTTCTTCTCTGTGATGCCCACGTAGGTCTGCTCCAGGGGCACCGGTCGGAAGCTGGAAGGAAAACAAGGCCACCAGTGAGCAGAAAGGAGGGATGCTGACACAAAGGGCCAGAGGCAGTTTGTCAGCCACACCACTTCCTCAAAACGCAGCCTGGATTTCGCATTGCTAAGCTCAGCACACTTCCCTTGTGCCTCAGCTGAGAAACATCAGCTTAAACACCAAGGGAAGGGGCAGGATCACTGTTCCTGCTAAGCAAAACACAGGGGGCAAAAATGGTGTTGCACCAACGACTGTGACCTCACATGGCTTCCACCAGGCAGGACCACAAAAGCTGCCTCCTCAGCAGGCTGCCCCACAATCAAAGACCTCCCCCAGCTTTACCTGTTATCAAAATAGAACAGGCCCTTGGCAGGGTCCACTCGGAGGAACGTCGCCACGTCCTCGTAGTTGGGGAGGGTGGCACTCAAGCCAACAAGCCTGACATCCTCCTGGGTCATCTCAATGTTACGGATGGCTCTGGCAACCAAAGATTCCAGCACAGGCCCTCTGTCGTCGTGCAGGAGATGTATCTCATCCTAAAGAGGAGCAACAAGGGCAGTTCGGCCCCCAGCTCAGCCTTTCCTTCCCAGCAGCCCTGCTCGCTCACAGCCCAATTCTCCCTCCACCCTTGGCAGCCAAAGTCGCACCCGGCTGCGCCCTGTGCTGCTCACCAGGATGACCAGCCGCACCAGCTGGGTGTACGTGCGCTCCCCCCCCTTGCGGGTGATGATGTCCCACTTCTCCGGGGTGCAGACGATGATCTGGGTGGCACTGATTTCCTCCTTGCACAGCTGGTGATCCCCCGTCAGCTCGGCCACGTTGATGCCGTAGGTTGCCAGGCGCTGGGAGGAAACCCGCAGGTGAGGGTGGATAAAGGTGCCCCCCCAGGACAGCGGGGTGCCACAGCTCACACCCACACCAACAGCCTCACAGCCCACAGAACCCACAGCAGAGGTCAAAGGCACGATCCAAAGCGATTCTCTCGCAGCAAGCTCCTGCCAGACACGACACCCTCCTGCAACCACAACCTCTGCAACAACCAAGCTCATCCTCCCCGGCCTGCAGGAGCAGCCCCAATCCTCTGCTCACCTTTCCAAAGCTGCCCACCATCTCCTGCACCAAAGACCTCATGGGTGCGATGTAGATGATCTTGAACTCATCCACGTTGATGGTGCCATCCATGTTGATGTGCTTCCCTATTTCTCTCAGCATGCACATCAGCGCCACGTTCGTCTTCCCGGCGCCCTAAGACGCGAGCAGAACCAACCCTGTCAGCCTCACCATCACCTCCCCAGGCTGGGGGGGCTCCTACAGCACTCAGCTTCGGCACATCGCCCTCACAGAGTGACAACCAGCTCTCCTGCCATCGCAGGGGACCCCAGCGCCAGGCTGCTCACCGTGGGAGCACAAAGCAGCAGATTCTCATCCGACTCCAAGGCAGCGCGGTACAGTTTGCTCTGGATGCGGTTCAGTGTTTTAAACCCTTCAAATCCAGCCTGGGCGTATTTGGGCAGCTTTTCCACTGAAACCAATTGCTGAAAAGGGAAAAAAAAAGCATCTAACTCTACACTTCTGTTTCAGCATCTCCCAGGCTGCAGGGCATGTGAGACCTCAGCAGGGTCACGTTGCCACCAGACGGCCAGAAGAGACGAAGCCCCGTGCCCAGAGATCGTGGTCCATGGTAGGGAGAGATCAAACGAGGCCGACCACCATCACAAAAATGCCAACCTCCACTGTGTTCTCACAGTGCAACAGATCGACCCACGTTTCCCCTGCCCAGCACTGATCAGAAGAGGCAATTTGTCACAGCCTCGTCTCTGGCTCAGCAGCAGTGAGGATTGAGCACAACAGCAGAGCTGAGGCAGCCAAATGGGGCACGGAGCCCCGAGGCAGATGCTCCAGCACAGGACACACAGCCCATAATGAGGAACTGCGTCCAGCCACCAGCAATTCCTCCAAGAAGCCGGACTCAGCCTGCAGAGTGTCAGAATGACAGAACGGCCAGGGCTGGAGGGACCTCGAGGATCACGGAGCTGCAACCCCCTGCCACACGCAGGGCCACCAACCTCCACATCCAACAGCAGCCCAGGCTGCCCAGGGCCCCATCCAACCTGGCCTCCAACACCTGCAGGGATGGACGGGGCATCACAGCCTCTCTGGCAGCTGTTCAGCCCCTCCCCGCTCTCACAGCACACAACTTCCCCTGACATCCAACCTCCAGCTGCCCTCCCTCCATTCAAACCGTTTCCCCTCGTCCTGCTGCCATCTCCCCTTGCACAGAGCTGACTCCCCTCCTGCCTGCAGGCTCCCTTCAGGCACTGCAGGCTGCACTGAGGTCACCCCGCAGCCTTCTTTTCTCCATGCTGAACGAGCCCAGCTCCCTCAGCCTGTCTTCGTGGTGGAGGTGCTGCAGCCCCTGCTCATCTCTGCGGCTCCTCTGCACCCTCTCCAGCAGCTCTCTGTCCTTCCTGTCCTGGGGGCTCCAGCCCTGGACGCAGTGCTGCAGATGGGGCCTCACAGGAGCAGAGCAGAGGGGGACGATCGCCTCCCTGTCCCTGCTGCCCCCCTTCTTCTGATGCAAAGAAACATCTGACGCGTTCAGAGCAGCCCAACAAAGCCTGTGCCTAACAGGCAGCAGGTCACCCACCTCCTCCGAGCCAAAAGGCTTTGGTTTCAGGGCAGGCACGTGCACCTCCTCGTAGCCCTTGCGCTGCCTTCGGAAGGAGCCATCGGGCAGCTGGCATCGTTTGTTGGCCATGAAATGACTGCCCTGAGCAAACACCAGGTCCTCCAAATCCAGCACCTGCCGGGGAGCCAACGCCTGCAAACAGGACAGGGAGAGTGAGAGGAAGAAAAGGACAACGCTCCCCTGGCACTTTGATCCCGGGACTGAAGGAAAAGGAGCTGGATCCAACTGCTGAGCGCCTCTTTAACACATCAGGGGCTTATCTGCTTACCTTCCTGCCCCCCCGCCTCCAAAAAGCCCTTTTTACACTTGGGAACAGGCAGCTTTGAAGAGCCTCACCTCTCCTCCTTGGTCCAGATCCATGGTCTCCAAGTCAGTGTCCATCCTGGACTGCCGAACGCGTTCCCGGCGGGAGCGCTCCTCCTGCGCCAGGACACAAAGCACCCAGCCCTCCTCAGTGCTGCTGCAGGGCAGGAGCTGCTCAGCCTCTTCCACAGCCTGCCCAGCTCTCCTGCCATGCTGACCCAGCCACAGCCACACAGCAATTCCCTCAAGCACAGGCATTCGTGTAACCAGAGCCAGTTATTTCTGAGAGCCCCCAGGGCCAGGACAGGAGATGCCTTCCAGGAGGCAACAGGAAAAGAAGGGAGCGAAAACACAAACCCTACAAGAGCCCAGCCCATAATATGCCAACAGCACTCCTCAAACATGGAGACGCAGCACCGGCCCTTCACATCGCTGCAGCCCACGCTGGGGTGCTGTTTTGGTTCATTTCCTAACGTTACACCAAAGCAGCACCGCGATCTTACTGCTAGATACAAAACAAACCCCAAATCACTCCTGGAGCTGCAGCTCTCCAAAGGCCAAGCAGAGCTAAAGCAGCACACTGGTGAGACTACAGAGCACTGCTGGGCTCCCTGGCCTCGAGGTCACATCCAGACCTTGGTAACCGGGAGTGGAGCAGGGTTACGGCTGTGCTTTACGGGCTGAAGGAAGCTGAGAGCTCAAACAATATTACAACCCAGCCAGCTCTAATTGAAACCCTGACATTTGCACACGTCGGCATTTTTGGTGGTGAAGCAGAAGTTCAGACAGCTTAAAAGCAGTGGGTGATGAACACGGCGCCCTCCCAGCTGCGTTTCCCACGTTTTCAAGATCCCCACTGAGTCAGCAGCTTCCTCTGCCCCCAGCAGCACACGTGGCTGAAGGCCGGCAGCTCTGACAGCAGGAGGACGCTGTGGTTTCTCCCCCTGCGGCCTTACCCGGATCAGATCCTCCTTCTCCGTCTCGTGCAGCTGATACAAGAACTTGGACAGCTCAGGATCTGCTTCCATCTTCCCCATGATCCTTTCTTTTTCGGCTTCGCTTTGGGCGCTGGCCAGCAAAGTGCAGTACAGGACTGATGGAAGAGAGTGAAGAGATGGCAGGAGGCCGCGAGGATCAAAGGAGGGGGCAAACATCAAAGCCCCACCTTCACAGGGGGGCACTGATGGCAATAAGAAAAGCCTCAGGGAGCCCCAAGAACAGAGGCAAAGTCAGGGAACCCCGCTCACTCATCATCCGGTGCTGCCGCAGCACTTTGATGAAGTCGAAGGTGTTGAAGCCCAGGAGCAGAACAAGCTGGTTTTCACACTCCCGGTCATCACTTGCGGTCTGGGATGAAGAGACACGAGAAACAAGGAGTTATTTGTGCACAACAACCCCTGCTTTGCTCAGGCCACGTGAAACAAGAACTGAAGTAACCAAACAGCTCCAGGCTGGAATAAGGGCCTGATTTGGGCTGCAGACACAAACCCCGTCCTCTGCGATTCCCCTTCCTCCCCAGCATTTGTAAGGAAACACAGCTGGCTGGCACTGATCTCCCAACAGAAAAAAACCACCTCCTTCCCTTAGAAGAGCATTTCTGTGTATTGAGACCATCTCTGAGCTTCCCTGCACACACAGACACCGATAGTCTCATTCAGTCACGTAATGTGAAAGAACACAGAGGTGTCGAGGTGACATCTGCCCTGCCAGCAGCTGCCCTGACGCCGCTCCAGCCCTGCTCTGATGCTGCTCCAGCCCTGCTCTGACGCCGCTCCAGCCCTGCTCTGATGCTGCTCCAGCCCTGCTCTGACGCTGCTCAGCCCTGCTCTGATGCTGCTCCAGCCCTGCTCTGATGCCGCTCCAGCCCTGCTCTGACGCTGCTGCTCCAGCCCTGCTCTGACGCTGCTGCTCCAGCCCTGCTCTGACGCTGCTGCTCCAGCCCTGCTCTGACGCTGCTCCAGCCCTGCTCTGACGCCGCTCCAGCCCTGCTCTGACGCTGCTGCTCCAGCCCTGCTCTGATGCTGCTCCAGCCCTGCTCTGACGCCGCTCCAGCCCTGCTCTGACGCCGCTCCAGCCCTGCTCTGACGCCGCTCCAGCCCTGCTCTGACGCCGCTCCAGCCCTGCTCTGACGCCGCTCCAGCCCTGCTCTGACGCCGCTCCAGCCCTGCTCTGACGCTGCTCCAGCCCTGCTCTGACGCTGCTGCTCCAGCCCTGCTCTGACGCTGCTGCTCCAGCCCTGCTCTGACGCTGCTGCTCCAGCCCTGCTCTGACGCTGCTGCTCCAGCCCTGCTCTGACGCTGCTGCTCCAGCCCTGCTCTGACGCTGCTGCTCCAGCCCTGCTCTGACGCTGCTGCTCCAGCCCTGCTCTGACGCTGCTCCAGCCCTGCTCTGACGCTGCTCCAGCCCTGCTCTGACGCTGCTCCAGCCCTGCTCTGACGCCGCTCCAGCCCTGCTCTGACGCCGCTCCAGCCCTGCTCTGATGCAGCTCCAGCCCTGCTCTGATGCCACTGCAGCCCTGCTCTGACGCTGCTCCAGCCCTGCTCTGACGCCGCTCCAGCCCTGCTCTGATGCTGCTCCAGCCCTGCTCTGACGCCGCTCCAGCCCTGCTCTGACGCCGCTCCAGCCCTGCTCTGATGCCGCTCCAGCCCTGCTCTGATGCTGCTCCAGCCCTGCTCTGACGCCGCTCCAGCCCTGCTCTGATGCCGCTCCAGCCCTGCTCTGACGCTGCTCCAGCCCTGCTCTGACGCCGCTCCAGCCCTGCTCTGATGCTGCTCCAGCCCTGCTCTGACGCTGCTCCAGCCCTGCTCTGACGCTGCTCCAGCCCTGCTCTGACGCTGCTCCAGCCCTGCTCTGACGCCGCTCCAGCCCTGCTCTGACGCCGCTCCAGCCCTGCTCTGATGCCGCTCCAGCCCTGCTCTGATGCTGCTCCAGCCCTGCTCTGACGCCGCTCCAGCCCTGCTCTGATGCCGCTCCAGCCCTGCTCTGACGCTGCTCCAGCCCTGCTCTGACGCCGCTCCAGCCCTGCTCTGATGCTGCTCCAGCCCTGCTCTGACGCTGCTCCAGCCCTGCTCTGACGCTGCTCCAGCCCTGCTCTGACGCTGCTCCAGCCCTGCTCTGATGCCGCTCCAGCCCTGCTCTGATGCAGTTCCAGCCCTGCTCTGACGCCGCTCCAGCCCTGCTCTGATGCTGCTCCAGCCCTGCTCTGACGCCGCTCCAGCCCTGCTCTGATGCTGCTCCAGCCCTGCTCTGATGCCGCTCCAGCCCTGCTCTGACGCCACCTGGCTGCTCACCTTCAGGATCTCCAGCACTTCATCTGCCTTCTTCTGGGAAACGATGGCATCATCATAGAAGCGGCTCAGCTGCCGCTGGAGCCAAAAGGCGTCGATGTCCCGCGGATGCAGATCCTTCTTCTTTGAGCTCATCAATTCACCCGATGCCACAAGCTTGAAAAAGCAGACCAACAAAACAACTCATAACAATGTCACCTTCTTCCATTAAAATCAGACTCGAGGCATTTGTGCTGCAAAATGAGCATCTCAGGGCTCCCTCTGCCCACAGGCAGAACGGGGAACAGCAAACGTCCCACATCCCAAACCCTCCTGTGTGACTTCGGGCCTCCACAGCTGCTTTCCAGCCCTGCCTGAGCTCAGCTCCGTCCACAAACCAAAAGGATCCCAGCCCACACGACCCCAAATCGCGTTCCACATCCTGCTCACGTTGGCTGACAGCGTGCAGCGGACGACGGCTTCGTCTCCTTCCATGTCATCATCAGAGGCCTCGTCCCGCACCTCGCCATAGATGTCCTCATCGCCTTCCTGTGGGAACACGACTTCCAGTAAGTGGCTTTGGCACACATCAGAGAGCAGCTTCTCCTTGGCACAAACGAACCATCTGGCAGCTCGTGCCTGAAGGGAAACCATTGAGCTCGTGCTTTTAACACCAATGTATTCCTTTAGCTCGGATAAAGGCCCGCGTGCTCAAATCATTTCCACTCCTTGGATCTCAGTGACTGCAAGAGGCTCCCGTGCGCCTCTTTGATTCTCTCAGCCCCCCACAGAAACGATTCCACACAGCCCCTCTATGAGACGCTTCCAAACGATGCATTTCAGCTCATCCCTTCCTGCTGTCAGGTCTGCCCCAGCAGATCTAAATACCACCATCTGCTTCCCGTCATCCTGACTCACGATAAGCCTCGGATTAGCAAGATAATCAACAGATCCTCCCAAGCCAGGAAAGCAGCATCTGAAATAATCCCTCCTCTCCTTCCTGGCACAGATATCCCAGCCTGAGTAAAACACATCAAACAGAGCAGCCGAAAGCCAGGAGACGTCAGAGCGAGCTGCAGCGCCTTCTCACCTCCTCATCCGACTCAAACTGCACGTTCACGCCGTACGTCTCATCAATGTTGTCATCTGCGAGGGAGAGCGGAACCAATTAAGCAGAAAACCTGCAGCCCATGCGCAGGGCTCACAGATCCCCCACCTCCGCACGTCCAAGAGATGAAATGAACGTCGTTCGGAGCCTTGAAAACCGTCCAAACGTTTCCCAGCTCCTCTGTGTGGAAGCACGATGCCTGCAAGCAGGCTGCACAAGGCGCCCCTGCTGCTGCGTGCCTTCCTGCCCACCCAGAACTGCAGCTGTGACCTCATGCACCCACGGCCTGAATCCCCTCTCACCGCCGCCATCGGTGCCCGTACCCATGTTCTGAATCTCCTTGTCGCCACCGTAATCCGTGATCTTCTTGCCCAGGTTCACCAGCACGTGGTAACGGGTGTCGTCGGTCTGGCCCAGCAGCAGATCGATCTCCTTGCGCCTCTCCTTATCGCGCAGCTTCTCGTTCTTCAGCACCGCCAGCACCTCGTCGGCAGCCCCGCACAGAATGTCTCGAGGCTGGGGGACGAGCAGCAGCCGCGCCGCCAGCAGGAGGTCAGCAGGGGGCGCAGCTCGTGCCACACAGCGGCCCTCGCCATCGTGGCGCCGCCGCCCCGCTGTGCCCCCATCCTCACCTGGTCCCCGAGGGCGGCCTGGATGAAGCTCAGCAACACCTCGTAGGTCTCCCGGGTCTCCTTGGTTTTGGGTTTGTAGATGATCCCCACCATCTC
Organism: Lagopus muta; assembly: GCF_023343835.1. Lineage (NCBI taxonomy): Eukaryota > Metazoa > Chordata > Aves > Galliformes > Phasianidae > Lagopus > Lagopus muta. Next base: position 1,556,701 of record NC_064459.1, read on the forward strand.
GTCGATGCCCTCAGACAGCAGGGTGTAACCCTTCATCTTGTTGATGTCGTGCCTGTCCTCGTCGCGCTTCCTTCTCCTGCAAGGAGGCAGCAGCCATGGCAGCGCCAAGCAGGGAATTCTGCAGCCCGTGCTGCTGCAGGACAACGCATGGCCCTCCTGTTTGCCCCCCCCACTGTTTGCCCACCCCACTGTTTGCCCACCCCACTGTTTGCCCCCCCTGCTGCCACAGGAGCCCAGCCCCCAAACCCACAGCTTTACAACAAACCCCAGAAGTATTTCCACACCTCAGAGCCCAACCCCATCCCACAGGGAGAGCTGGGAGGCGCCGCTCTGCCCCAGCTTTGCTGCCCCAGCTTTGCTGCCCCAGCTTTGCTGCCCCAGCTTTGCGGCCCCAGCTTTGCGGCCCCAGCTTTGCGGCCCCAGCTTTGCGGCCCCAGCTTTGCGGCCCCAGCTTTGCGGCCCCAGCTTTGCGGCCCCAGCTTTGCGGCCCCAGCTTTGCGGCCCCAGCTTTGCGGCCCCAGCTTTGCGGCCCCAGCTTTGCGGCCCCAGCTTTGCGGCCCCAGCTTTGCGGCCCCAGCTTTGCGGCCCCAGCTTTGCGGCCCCAGCTTTGCGGCCCCAGCTTTGCTGCCCCAGCTTTACACCCCATGGTGCTGCGGGAGCAATGGACGTGCTGCTTTCCATGGAACAAAAAACAAAGCACAACTCTACTCTCTTCTCCTCCTTTTTTAACCTTTTTCATCTCACTTTCAGGTTCCTGACGTGGAGCGCTGAGCTTCAAATGAATATGCAAACACTCACTCTGCATATTCTAAGCTGGTAATTTTTAGCCTTTGCTCACAGCACCAAAGCCATTTCACTACGCAGCACCCTAAATAGCTTTCTGCTACATCTACCAAATTAAAGCACGTGGAAGAGGCTGCATCTCAAGGACTGCGTTCAGCTTTGGGCCTCTCTCTGCATGAAAGGTGCAAGGCAGCGAGGTGCTGGAGGACACCCAGGGGAAGGCAATGAAGTCTGGAGCAGGTTTACAGTGAGCAGCTGAGGGAACTGGGGTTATTTAGCCTGGAGAAAAGGAGAATCTCTACATCTGCCTCAAAGGAGGACGGAGTGAGGTGAGGGTTGGTCTTTTATCCCAAGCTCTGAGGAACAGGAGAAGAGATTCAGGCCCCAGGTTGTGTTGAGGAGGTTCAGGTTGGACATGAGGAAATATTTCTTTACTGGAAGAGCTGTGAAGCATTACAACAAGATACTGGGGAAGGAGTTGAGTCTCCAGCCCTGGAAGGATTCAGATGTGTGGATGCTTGGGGGTGGTCTGATAGATAAAGGAATGGCTTTATGGTAAAAGAGGAGAGATTGAGGGCTGATGTCAGGAAAAAACTCTTCACTGTGAGGGTGGTGAGGTGCTGAAATAGAGGAGCTGTGGATACCACGACCCAAGGCAATGATGGGGCAGCCTGAGACGGAGGGGGGCACCCAGCCCAGGGCAGGAGGTGGGACTGGGGGGGCTTTGAGTCGCTTCCAATTCAACCACACTACGATTCCACGGCTCAGTGACACTGCTCAGTGCTGGACGCGCCAGTGGGACTCCATAACCTCACAGCTCTTTTCTGACCTCCATGACTCTGCCATCCCACATTGCTCAGAACCAGGGAAGCACCGCAGACCCCCCCAGAGCCTCCCCCACCAACACACCCCTGCAGCAGCACCCCCAGACCCTGCGCTGCCTCTCACTTGGCACGTCGCTCCTCCTGCATCTGCGGCTTGGTGCGTTGCGCCTTGTCTCCCATACGGGTGCCCTCCAGTTTGCCCACCAGGGAGAGCACCTCTCCTGTGGGTTCATCACGCCGCGTCCGGTCAATGAGAGAGCGGTCAGCTTGGAGCACGAGGTTGGAGTTCTGGAGAGGGAAAGGAAGGGAGGAAGGGAGGAAGGGAGGAAGGAAGGGAGAGAGGGAAGGGAAGAAGGAAGAGAGCAGGGAAGGGAAAGAATGGAAGAGGGAAGGGAGGAAGGAAGGAAGGAATAAATAGAGGAGGGAGGGAAGGGAGGGCGTGAGATGGGTCACAACGCGGTGGGTGCATCCTTTATGCTCCCCAGCCTTGCTGCACACCCGTTATTTTCCTCCCCATTGGCACCACAGCGGCTCCGACTGCATTCGTTTTGTCCCTCCACCCACAAGGTACGCGGGCAGCAACTCCAACCGCGGCGCTGCTTTAACGATCCCGGATTTCAAAGCTCCTGGATTTTACCAGGCCTGGTTTTAATTACCAGAGGCCTTAACAGCCTCCATCTATACAAGAACCGCTTTACCGGCCCCGCGTCAGCGGCCCCACAGATGGGGAAAGCCCGGCGGAAAGAGGACGACGTCCCCGCCGCGTACAGGGTCGAGGCCCGCACTCACCGCCTTGTACTCGTACTGCAGGCTGCGAGCGGTCACGTCCGCCATGACGCCGCCTGGCTGAAGGCCGCCCCGCCGCCACCGTGCACGGGAACAGGCCCCAGAAAAGAACTTCCGGCGGAAGCGGAAAAAGCCCTGTCCCTAGCGCACGCGCAACCCGGAAGCGGTTCCGCACAGGGCTTCCCAGCATGCACCGCGGCAGCAGCAGCCCGTTGACTGCAGTTTCCAACATGCACAGCGGAGGGGCGGAGACACTGCCTCCGTCCCTCTTCTGATTGGCTAACAGCTCAAGAGGGCGTGCCCATCCCGCCTCCCTGACCACTCCCGTCCTCTCCCCTCAGCTGATTGGTCGAACAGCTTCGCGCTGTTCGAGCTGTGATTGGCCGCGCGGCGCTGGTCGGCAGTTAAACGGCCAATCCCGCCGGCGGCAGAAGCCCTGGGTCCCGTCCGCCGCCTTTCGCCGCTCCTACAAGCAAAGCCCGCCTTTTTCTCGCAGCTCCGCCCGCTGAGGGACGCCGCCATGTTGCGGGGAGCTTCGGCGAGGCGGGGACAGCGGTTGGGGCTGCTGCGCTGGTACCAGATCCCGCTGTCCTCGGCTCGCGTGCCCCGCTCGGGGCTCTTTAGCTCTTCCTTCCAGTACAGCCTTTGTTCCTACCAGCAGCTCCGTGTCAGTAAGCACCTGCGGGTGGGCCGCCCCTTCCTCCCGCCGCCCCTCGGCCCGGTGGATCCTCATCCTCCGGCCTCCCCGCCCCCACCGCAGCCCCACAGCGCCGAGCCAGGTGAGGCCTGTCCTGGGGTGGGCAGCGCTGTTGTCCCCGGTGCCCAGCAGTGACCCCCATCTTGTCCCCGCGTAGACCCCCACCGATTCCCATTGCAATCCCAGTGCCCCACTGAGCCCTTCATTGCAATCCCAGTGCCCCATAGAGCTCCCTACTGAGCCCCAGTGCCCCATAGAGCCCCCCACTGATCCCTACGTTATCCTCAGAGCCCCATAGAGCCCTCCACTGATCCCTATGTTGTCCCCACTGCCCCATAGAGCCCCCCACTGATCCCTACGTTATCCCCAGTGCCCCATAAAGCCACCCACAGTGCCCTGTTGTCTCCCCAGAGCCCCATAGAGCCCCCACTGGACCCCATCATCTCCCCAGAGCCCCACAGAGCCCCTCACTGAGCCCCGTTGTCCCCAGTGTCCCATAGAACTTCCCACTGAGCCCTGCTGTCTTCCCAGTGCCCTATAGAGCCCCTTGTTGATTCCCATTGCATCTCTAGAGCCCCATAGAGCCCCCCATTGATCCCTACATTATCCCCAGTACTCCATAGAGACCCCCACTGATCCCTATGTTATCCCCAGTGCCCCATAAAGCCACCCCATTGTGCCCCATTGCATCCCCAGTGCCCCATAGCACACCCTGCTGATCCCCATGTCATCCCCAGTGCCCCATAAAGCTCCGCACTGACCCCTGTGCCATCCCTGGCGCCCCACACTGACCTCCCGTTGTCTACAGTGCTTCATAGAGTCCCACAGTTACTCCTATGTTCTCTCTGAAGTCCTCTGCTGACCTCCACCTTGTCTCTGGTGCCTCGCACTGACCCCTGTGTCATCCATGGTGCCCCATGCAGACTCCTGCTTTGTCCTCAATGCTCCACAGAGCCCATTTCTGACCCCCACGTCATCCCTGGTGCCCTGCACCGCCCCCCACGTTGTCCCACGTGCTCTACAGAGCCCTACGATGACGCTGCGTCGTCCCCAGTTCCTCCCACTGACCTCTCTGTTGTCCTCACTGCCCCACACCGACTCCTGCATTGTATTTGGTGCCCCACAGAACCCCACACTGACCCCGGCGCTCTCCCCACAGCATCCCAGTGCCCCATGCAGCTCCGCAGCACCCGCCAGGGGCCAAGCAGGGCACGACGGCCTCGTGCCGGTCCACGGCGTTCGGCCCAGCAGGGCTCAGCCACGCGCTCCCCACGCAGCGCAGCGCGGCCCAGCAGCGCCACTGAGAGCAGGACGGTGCCGCAGCGAGCAGAGGACGTGGCAACAACATCCTCCAGCGACAGCGAGGAGGAGCTGATCCCTTTGAAGGAGCTGCTGGCGTGCAGCGGGCCCTCGAGCCCTGCTGAGCACAGTGAGGTCAGCGCCAGGCTCTCAGCTGTGCTTGGGGACGCTGCAGGTGCCTGGGGACGCTCAGCCCAGCTCTGAGTGCCAAGGTCTTGCTTGGTTCCCAGGTTGCATGCCCGCAGCCAGACCCGCTTGCCAACAGCCTGGATGCGCTGCTGCTGGAGAAAAGGTGAGGCTGGCATCCCTGGCACCCCGAGAAGAAGCTGGGGGCTGCCCAGCGCCCTCAGCCCAACCTCATCACTGCTGTGCCAGGGAGCAGCGCGTGGCCAACGCCGTGCAGGCCAGCCTGACGCAGGCCAGCATGGACAGCATCCAGGAGTCATCAGACGAGGACATGCAGCTCCTGGAGGAGCAGAGGTACCACGGCAGCGGCTGGGCACTGCGCCTGCTGTCCCCCCTCTGCCCTCCACGTCACCTTGGTGGCTCTTTCCCCCCGCTGCAGGGCCTTCCTGTCCCGCTTCAACATGAAGCTGCTCGCCTTCCCCGCCACGCACCCAGGGGAGCCCATCTTCCACGCCTGCCCGCTCCCACCGCCCACCCTGGACACCCGTGGGCTGCAGCCTCGCAGCGTCCTGGAGCAGAATTTCCTCGAGTGAGGAGCAGGGACAGGGACAAGGGGACGCCGCAGGGCCCCGCTGACCCTCCATCTCTTTCCACAGCGCCTCGCCTGCCTCCCAGCTGGCTTTTGTGCGTGACGGCTACCTGCAGCTGCTCTACCAAACCACATCTGCCTGCCCGCCGCCCATCCTACGCTGGCTTTTCCAGGTGAGGCGCCGTGGCACGAAGCTCCCCGTCCGCGCAGTGCCGTCTCTCAGTCACCCCTTGTTTCCTTTGGCAGCTGACGAGCACGAGGCCGGACAGGAGCAACGCGTTCCGGACGCTGTGGGAGATGTGGATGAGAAGCGATGGTGGGTGCAGGGTGGCCACAGGGTCCCTGCGCAGCCCTCAGACACGGCTGCTGCCCGCTGGCACCGTTGTCACCTCTGTCCCTGTGCCCACAGATGAGCCCTGGTGCCCCACGCTGCAGGACGTTGGCCAGGTCTTTGCCTACATGGGTGCTGACCTGCAGGCCCTGCGCTGCCGGCGGCTGCTGCCCCCCGAGCTGTGCCCCATGGACACGAGGTGAGCCCTCGAGGGTCATTAGGTGGAACAATTAGCAGCGTTAGCGTTGTTAGTCTCACCAGTGCTGACGCTTAGGAAGTGAACTCGATCAGATGAGCTTCAATGAGCGTGTTCCTAAAGGTGCTTTCATAGGTGAGGTGCGATGCTTCGTGCTTACTTAATTCACTCCCATTCTTTCCGCTTTCTGGGACCTGCTGTAAGCCTGCTGTTCAGAGCAGTGTAATTTCTAAGCAATGCTGACATCTTTCCTGCAAGCTTCCAGGTAGGTTGTGACCTTAAACGTTGGCAATCACGATGGTGACTTAAAGACGCTGAGCTCCAGCTGGAACGTGAGCGATGCCAACGTCGCTCTCAGCCGCCCCGTGTCTGCAGCAGCAGAGCTGTAAAATAGGTGGAACTCCGGATGGGTTTGTGAGCTGATGGGCGGCACGATGTGCTGTGCGACGCTCAGCCTTCAGCAGAGCCTTCTGTCCTGCCAGGCTGGATCCGAAATGCTCCCTGGAGCAGGGAAACCCGGGTGCCGTCAACACGCTGGCCCTGGTGACGCAGCTGGGGGACGTCTGCAAGGTGGGAGAGCTGTCGTGCGAATCGAGCCGGCTGTTGGGGGGTGGCACCATCCTGTCCCTGCTGGGGGCGGCAGAGCGTTCCTGGTGACACCGTGGTGACACCTTGGTGCTCCCCGCAGCTGCTGACGGTGTGCGTGCTCGCCTGCCCGTGCCGCTACCCCGACCGCGCCCGCCGGGAGCTGGTGACGCTGCTCTGCTTCCTCAGCCTCGACCGCGAGCTGCGCTGCCAACCTCTGCCCGACGTGTGGCACCTCCTGCACTGCCTGCTGGAGGGCATCGCGGCCTGGAAGGAGCAGGTGCGGGACGAACCGCGGGCGCCCGGTGCTCCGTGCCGCCCCGGTGCCACCCCGTCGCCACCCCTCTGTGTCCCCGCAGCTGCCCGCGCTCTGCCTGTCGCTCTGCCGGCTCTCCCGGCACCACCACAACCTGCTCGCCGTCGCGCGGCTGCTGCCGGACATCACCGCCAGGCAGAGGTACGCCGCCTCCTGGGCGCCGCGGCGCTGCCCTGCTGCCCTGCCCCGCGGGGACGGGAGCTGCGGCGGCTCGGTGGCAGCAAGGCGGCACGGAGCGGCTGCTGGTGGCGCGGTGCCACGGGCGCCCGGAGGGCACCGCAGTCCTGCTGGTGACGCCGGGCTGGCGGTGAGACGCTTTGCAGCCCAACTCTCTCTTCTCCTCCGCAGGGAGCTCCGCAGGCGCCTGAGCCTTTGCGCCATGGCCCAGCTGCTGGGGAAGGCGCCGTGCACCGTGCTGTCCCTTAGGGCGCAGGAAGAGGTGCGTGCAGCCCCCCGGGTGCCCCCCGTGCTGCCCCTGCTTGTCCTCTGACCCCACGTTCCCACAGCTGCCAGCGCTGGAGCAGCTCCTGGCTCAATCCTGGCCGGACAGCCTGCAGCTCCCCACTGAGCCCGAAGCAACGGACGTGGAGCAGGAGGTGGGTGCTGCCTCGTTCCCTTGGGGACGCCCCCAGAGGTGCCACCACCCCGTCGGTCACCCCCTGGTCCCCACAGACCTGCTACCTGAGCCGCAGCCTCCTCTACCTCGCCGACGTCGTGGTGGGCACGGAGCGGCCCGCGCAACGAACAGAAGGTGGGTGCCGACCCCAGGGGGACGCTGGGGGGTCCCCACAACCCTTTACCCCCCTCCCCTTGTCCCCGCAGGGGCATCTAGAGAAGCTGTGCACCCAGCTGGAGCAGTACTTTGGGTCGTGGCTGCGTGAGGACATGGGGCAGTTCTACCGCTCCCAGCTGAAGAACCTGGCCATGGTGCTCTACGTCAAGTGGCACGAGCTGCTGAAGTAAGGGGGCACCCCGGGGTCCCCAATAAACAGCCCCACGTCACCCCCGCTGCCTGGGTCTCGTTCTGTGGGGTCAGGCGGTGGGATGGAGAAACCTACAGGGGTGGGGAGTTCCGATAGCGATAGGAAACCAAATGGGGATGGAGAACCTTGTAGGGAAACGCCGCAGTGTTTGGAAACCTGATGGGGGTGGGTGGGGAACTGCAGCGGTGGGGATGGATGGAGAGCCATATAGGGCTGGGGAACCCCAGAGTGTGGAAACCCAAAGGGGACGGACGGGGGAAGCCCAGTGATGGTGGGAAACCCAACAGGGATGGAGGGGAACCCCACAGTGATGGGAAACTGGGGTGGGGAACCCTTACAGGGGTTGGGGAACCCCAAAGTGTTTGGAAACCCAATGGGGATGGATGGGGAGCCCTATAGAGATGGGGAACCCCAAAAGTGATGGGAAACCCAATGGGGGTGGATGGGGAACCCCACAGTGATAGGAAACCCAATGGGGATGGATTGGGAGCCCTTAAAGGGGTTGGGGAACCCTGAAGTGTTTGGAAACCCAATGGGTGAGGGATGGGAGCCCTATAGAAATGGGGAACCCCAATAGTGTAGGAAACCCAATGGGAATGGATGGGGAGCCCTTACAGGGGTTGAGGAACCCCAAAGTGTTTGGAAACCCAATGGGGATGGATGGGAAACCCAATGGGGATGGGGAACCCTTATAGGGGCGGGGAACCCCAAAAGTGATGGGAAACCCAATGGGGATGGATGGGGAGCCCTATAGAGATGGGGAACCCCGAAAGTGATGGGAAACCCAATGGGGATGGATGGGGAGCCCTTGCAGGGGTTGGGGAACCCCAAAGTGTTTGAAAACCCAATGGAGAATGAATGGAGAACCCTTATGAGGATGCGGAACCCCAGTAGTGATGGGAAACCCAATGGGGATAGGGAACCTTTTAGGGGCAGGTAACCCCAAAAGCGATGGGAAACCCAATGGGGATGGACGGGGAACTTCCACAGTGATGGGAACCCCAATGGGGATGGATGGAGAGTCTTTATAGGAACTGGGAACCCCCAGAGTGTTTGGAAACCCAATGGGGATGGATGGTGAACCCTTATGGAGATGGGGAACCCCAAAAGTGATGGGAACCCAATGGGGATGGATGGGGAGCCCTCGTGGGGTGGGGAAGCCCGGCAGTAATAGGAACCCAATGGGGATGGACGGGAGCCCTTATAATCGGGGACGCCCCATCGCGAGGCACGCGGCGGCTGCTGGGGAGGCGGCACGGCGGCGGGGATGTGACGGCGGCTTCCCCCACCCCACACGGGCTCCCCCCGACCCCCCCGCGCTGGGGGTCTCCGCCCCGCTCCGTCCGACCCCCCCGTGACGTCAGGGGGGCGGGGCCGAGCGGAGCCGCGCGGCGCGCACCCGCCGCCGCCCCGAGAGCCTCCGCCGTCGCCTCCCCCCCCCCCCCCGCCCGGCCCCGCCGCGCCCCGAGGTAAGTTACCCCCCGCCCTCCCCCCCCGTTTTCCCCCCCCCGGTTCTCGGCCCCCCCCCCGGCTCCCGCCCCGCCCGGTTTTGTTGTGGCGGAGCGGCGGGGGCGGCCGCTTTGTTCTCCCGGTAACGGCGGCGCTGCCCGCGGACCCCCCGCTCCCGTTCCCCCCCCCCCTTCCCCCCCATCACCACCATCCCGGTGCCGTCGGTCCGAACCCCCCCGGCTGTGCCGCCCCCCACCCTCCGCTGCGCCCCCCGGGGCGCGGTGCCGTGGGGATGCGCGGTGTTTTGGGGGGGATGGGGGGGGGGGGGGTGGGATCGGCCCGGCTCTGGGCCCCCCTGGCCGTCCCCATAGCGCGGTGACACCGAGCGCAGCGCCCACGGCACCGGGTCGTGGTACCGCCGTGCCCAGCCTCGGTACGCGGAGCCCCAGCCGTGGCCCCATAGCGGCGACCCCCCGGCTGTAGCCGTGGTGCTCTGGGTGTGCCCGCGGCACCCATGGCAGCCCAATGGCACCCATAGCACCCCAATGGCACCCACAGCATCCTAATTATGCCCATAGCACCCCAATGGCACCATGGCACCCCAATTATACCCATAGCACCCCAATGGCACCCGTGGCACCCCAATGGCACCCGTGGCACCCCAATTATACCCATGGCACCCCAATTATACCCATAGCACCCCAATTATACCCATAGCACCCTAATGGCACCCATAGCACCCCAATTATACCCATAGCACCCCAATGGCACCCATAGCACCCCAGCTATACCCATAGCACCCCATCTGTACCCATAGCACCCCCGTGGCACCCACAGCACCTCAATTATACCCATGGCATCCTAACTGCACCCATAGCACCCAACGATACCCACAGCACCCCAGCAATACCCATGGCACCCCATCTGCAGCCTGACACCCCACAGGCACCCATGGCACCCCAGTTATACCCATAGCACCCCAATGGCACCCATAGCACCCCAGTTATACCCATAGCACCCCAATGGCACCCATGGCACCCCAATTATACCCACAGCACCCCAATGGCACCCATAGCACCCCAATTACACCCATGGCACCCCAGTTATACTCACAGCACCCCAATGGCACCCATAGCACCCCAGTTATACCCATAACACTCTAATGGCACCTGTGGCACCTCAATGGCACCCACAGCACCCCAATTTTACCCATGGCACCCCCACAGCACCCATGGCACCCCAGTTACGCCCATGGCGCCCCAACTACACTTACAGCACCCCAACAGCACCCATAGCACCCAAGGAACCCCAGTTATGCCCACGGCTCCCCAGCCCCCCCTCTCAGCCCTCTCCCATCCCTGTGCCCCCCCCGAGCCCCTTCCCACACCCCTGCCCCCCCGCCGCACCCTGTGGCACCCTGACCCCCTGCTGCCACCCTGACCCCCTCTCGGCACCGCATCCAAGCCTCCCCCCCCCCCCCCCCCCCGCCTGTTGCACACCAGCCGTGCCACCCTGACCCCCTCACCCCCGTCCTGTGCGCCCCCCCCCCCCCCCCCCCGGACCCACAGCACCCCATAGCGATGCCGCCCCATCCGGGGCACCCCCCATTTCCCACGCCCGTTGGGTGCCCCTTCCCGGCCCCCCACCCTCCCGGAAGCCCTTCCCAGCCCCCCCCCCCGCTTCCTGCTTCTCCCCCCCCCCCCCCCCCGCGGGCAGAACAATTCCCAGCCGCATCCTGCCATCCTGCCCCGTTGGGTGGGGGGCAGCGGGGCGCCCCCAGGGCACCGAGCCCACGGGGGGGGCTGGGGGTTGGGGGGCACCGAGGCCGTTCCAGGGGTGGGGAGGAAGAGGAAGGGCCGGTTTCCTCTTGCACGGCCCCCCCCCCCGGACCCACCGGGATGCGTCAGGATGGGGGGGAGTGACCGCGGGGATGGAACTTTTGGGGGGGGGGGGCAGCGATGCTTTCACCCCTCCCCAAAGCTGCATCTGCAGGGCCCCCACTTGTGGGGCAGCCCGAAACAAGCGGGGGGCGTCCGCTATGGGGCCGCTCTGCAGCCCTATGGGGCTCACGGAGGCTTGCAATGATGCCCCCCCCCCCAGGCCCCGTGCCCCCCCCCTCGTGACACCCAGCCCTCAATGCCTGCCTTGTGCCCACACCACCCGCGTGACGCCGCCCCTGGGTGACGCCCCGTCGCCCTGACCAGGGTTGGCCGACCTCCCCCTCACCCCCCCCCCCCCCCCCCCCCACTGTCCCCGTTGTCCCCAGGCCCGCCCCCCTCTCCCCCCCCCACCCCATCCCGGTGCCATGGCCCCCCTCCTGCTGCTGGCCATCGCCTGCCTGCTGCCGCCGGTCCCCAGCACGGCCCCGGGGTCCTCATGGAGCGCCGTGCCCCGAAAAACCGTCCCCTATGCGGGTGAGTACCGTGCCCCCCCCCAGCCGGGTCCCCTTCATCCCACCCCCCGTCCCCATCCTTGTGCCACCACCCCAAGACCCCCAGCCCCGGGGTCCCCTGTGCCACCCCGTGCTGCTCCTCACTCCCACATGATGGCGCAGCCCCCCTCCCCCCTTCCTGTGCCAACCCCTTCCTGAGACCCCCGAGACCCCTTTCCTGGGCACCGATGGCCCCACACCGCGCCCCACGTGCCACACTTGTGTCCCCCCCTTCGCTTTGCCAGGCCAGTGTCCCTGTGCCAGACCCCAGACCCCCACCCCTGCGCTGTGTCCCCTGACCAGAGCGGTGCCCCAACACCCCGTCCCCACACTGAGCCCTATGTCCCCACATCCCCCCTATGTCCCCCCCATCCCCACACTGTGCCCTATGTCCCCACATCCCCCCCATGCCACCCCCCATCCCCACACTGTGCCCTATGTCCCCACATCCCCCCTATGTCCCCCCCATCCCCACACTGTGCCCTATGTCCCCACATCGCCCCCCATGTCCCCCCCCATCCCCACCCTGTGCCCCATTTCCCCCCCATCCCCACACTGTGCCCCATGTCCCCCCCCATCCCCACACTGTGCCCTACATCCCCGTGACCCCCCATGCCATCCCCGTGCCCCCCCCATCCCCACACTGTGCCCTATGTCCCCATGTCCCCCTCCATCCCCACACTGCCCTGTATCCCCATGTTCTCCCCCCCATCTCCATGCCCCCCGTCCCCACCCTGTGCCCTATGGCCCCACATCCCCCCCCATGCCATCCCCATGTCATCCCCATGTCCCCCCCCATCCCTATCCTGTGCCCCATGTCCCCATTCCCCCATTCCCACCCTGTGCCCTATGTCCTCCCCATCCCCACACTGTGCCCTACATCCCCATGCCCCCCCCGTCCCTACCCTGTGCCCCATGTCCACAAGCCCCCCCATCCCCACACTGTGCCCCTATGACCCCACACCCCCCCCATGCCATCCCCATGCCCCCCTGTCCCCACCCTGTGCCCTATGACCCCATATCTCCCCCTGTGCCACCCCCATGTCCCCCATCCCCACACTGTGCCCTAATGACCCCACATCCCCCCCCATGCCATCCCCATGTCCCCCCCGTCCCTACCCTGTGCCCCGTGTCCACAAACCCCCCCATCCCCACACTGTGCCCCTATGTCCCCACATCCCCCCCCCAATGCCACCCCCATGCCTCCCTGTCCCCACCCTGTGCCCTATGTCCTCCCCATCCCCACACTGTGCCCCTATGACCCCACACCCCCCCCATGCCATCCCCATGCCCCCCTGTCCCCACCCTGTGCCCTATGACCCCCCATGCCCCCCCCATGCCCCCCCCATGCCCCCCCATCCCCACCCTGTGCCCCACGCCCCCCCCCGCCCCCCCCCCCGCCACCCTGTCCCCACCCCCTGCCCCCATCCCAGCGCTCCCCCCCCCCTCTGGCTGCTCTCAAAGGCCCCTTTTTCCCCCTGGGGGTGGGCGGGATGGGGGGGGGGGGCTCAGCACCCCACCAAAGGCCGCAGTGTTCCCAGCAGCACCACGGCCACAAAGATCCCTTTGTGGGGCTTTTTTTTCGGGGGGGGGGGGGGGGGGGTTGTGGTTCATCCCATCCCTGTGGTGCCAGCAGCGCCCACCCGGGGGGCTCAGAGCGGGGCCAGGGGTGGCGTCGTGACACCGATGTCCCCAATTGGGGGTGCTGTTGTCACCCCCCCCCCCCCCCCCGTTGCAGAGCTGCGGGAGGCGGCGCGGCGCTTCTCGCGGGGGGGGGGTCTCTCATTACGTCACGCTGACGCTGGATGAGGCCGAAGCTCTGCTCTACGTCGGCGCCCGCGAGGCCGTTTTCGCCCTCAGCACCGGCAGCGTGGAGCTGAAAGCGGCGGTGAGACCCCTGCTGGGGGGGGGGGATGGCAGGGGGGGGGGCCACGCTTTGGGGTCAAGCTTTTGCCTCACCCCCTTCCTGCCCCCCCCCCCTTTCTCCCTTCCCTGCCTTCAGATCTCATGGGAAGCCCCCATGGAGAAGAAAGCAGAGTGCATCCAGAAGGGCAAAAACAACCAGGTGTGGGGCTGGGGGTGCAGTGGGGGCTGGAGGCGATGTGGGGCGACCCACCATCCTTCCCCCCCCCCCCCCATCATTGACCGCATCTTTTCTGCCCCCCCAAGACCGACTGCTTCAACTACGTGCGCTTCCTGCAGAGCTACAACAGCTCCCACCTCTACGCCTGCGGCACCTACGCCTTCCAGCCCAAGTGTGCCTACATCGTGAGTGCGGCCCCCTCCCAAAACCCCCCCCAAACTCCCCCCAAAACCCCCCCTAAAACCCCAGCGTGCGGCACGCGGCGTCCCTGTGCCCATGAGGGACAGCTGGGGGTGGCCGGGTGCCTCTCTGGGGGCATCTCTGTCCCTTGGGTGCTGGCCCTGACCCCGAGAGCATCGCCTGGGGCTGGTTGTGTCCTTTGGAGCATCGTTTGGGGGCGTCCCCATCCCCAGGAGCATCAACTGGGCATCCCTGTGCCCTTTGGGGTGGCCCCATCCCTAAGGACCCTCATTTGGGGGCGTCCCTTCCCCACAAGCATCACCTAGCAGTGTCCCCATCCCCAGGACCATCATTTGGGGGCATCTCTGTGCCCTTTTGGGTGTCCCCATCCCTAAGGACCCTCATTTGGGGGCGTCCCTTCCCCATGAGCATCACCCAGTGGTGTCCCCATCCCCAGGAGCATCACTTGGGGGTGTCCCTGTGTCCAGGAGGGACATCTGGGGGCGTTCCTGTGCCCTTTGGGGTGTCCCCATCCCTAAGAACCATCACCTGGGGGCATCCCTGTGTCTTTTTAGGGTCTCCTCATCCCCAGGAGCATCATTTGGGGTCTCCCTGTACCCAGGAGGGACATCCGGAGGTGTCCACCTACCTGATTTGGGTGCCCCCATCCCACGAATGTCACTTGGGGGTGTCCTTGTTCCCATTTCGGGCCGTCCCTGGCCCCAGGAGCATCGCTTGGGGGCATCCCTGTGTCCTTTTGGGGTCTCCTCATCCCCAGGAGCATCACTTGGGGGCGTCCCTGTGCCCAGGAGGGACATCTGAGGGTATCTGCATGCCCATCTGGGGTGTCCCCGTCCCCATGAGCATCATTTGGGGTCTCCCCGAGGCAAGGCAGGACATCTGGGGGTGTCCTTGTGCCCATCTGGGGGTGCCCCTGTTCCCAGCAGCATCATTTGGGGGCGTCCTTGGCCCCATGAGCATCATCCAGGGGTGTCCCTTTCCCAAGGGCATCATTTGGGGGCATCCCTGTGCCCTTTGGGGTGTCCCCATCCCTCATTTGGGGGGGTCCCTGTCCCTAGAACGGACATCATGGGGTGTCTAGGTTCCCATTTGGGGTGTCCCCATCCCCAGGACCAACATCTGGGGGCGTCCCTGTGTCCTTTTGGGGTCTCCTCATCCCCAGGAGCATCATTTAGGGGTGTCCCTGTGCCCTTTTGAGGTGTCCCCATCCCTAAGGACCCTCATTTGGGGTGTCCCTTCCCCATGAGCATCACCCAGCAGTGTCCCCATCCCCAGGAGCATCACTTGGGGTCTCCCTGTACCCAGGAGGGACATCTGGAGGTGTCCACCTACCCAATTTGGGTGCCCCCATCCCCAGAAATGTCACTTGGGGGTGTCCTTGTTCCCATTTCGGGCCGTCCCTGGCCCCAGGAGCATCATTTGGGGGCATCTCTGTGCCCTTTTGGGGTCTCCATATCCCCAGGACCATCATTTGGGGATGTCCCTGTGCCCTTTTGAGGTGTCCCCATCCCTAAAGACCCTCATTTGGGGGTGTCCCTTCCCCACAGGCATCACCTAGCAGTGTCCCCCATCCCCAGGAGCATCATTTGGGGGCATCTCTGTGCCCAGGAGGGACGTGTAGGGGAGTCCCTGTGCCCTTTTGGGGTGTCCCCATCCCCAGGAGCATCACTTGGGGTCTCCCTGTACCCAGGAGGGACATCTGGAGGTGTCCACCTACCCAATTTGGTTGCCCCCATCCCAGAAATGTCACTTGGGGGTGTCCTTGTTCCCATTTCAGGCCATCCCTGGCCCCAGGAGCATCATTTGGGGGCATCTCTGTGCCCTTTTGGGGTGTCCCCATCCCTAAGGACCCTCATTTGGGGGTGTCCCTTCCCCATGAGCATCACCCAGCGGTGTCCCCATCCCCAGGAGCATCACTTGGAGGCGTCCCTGTGCCCAGGAAGGACATCCGGAGGTGCCCAGGTGGCCCTTCAGGGCTGTCCCCGTCCCCAGGACGTCCCACAGGGCTGCCCCCCATCCCCTGTTACCTGGATGTCCCTGTCCCCATCCCGGGGTCGTCTGGGTGTCCATCCGTGGGTCTGACCCCACACCGTGCCCTACAGGAGCTGTCTGGATTCACCCTGGACCACGTGGCTTTCGAGGACGGGAAGGGCAAATGTCCCTACGACCCCACCAAGGGCCACACCGGCCTCATTGTGGGTAGGTGACACCGCCGTCCCCCGGGTGGCATCGGGGCCGGGCAGCCCGACCCCCCGGCTGCCCCTGACGGCCCCATGGCGGCCCTGCAGATGGAGAGCTGTACTCTGCCACCTTCAACAACTTCCTGGGCACGGAGCCCGTCATCCTGCGGAACCTGGGGCCGCATTACTCCATGAAGACCGAGTACCTGACCTCATGGCTGAACGGTGCGGGGGGGGGCACGGGGGTGGGGGGGTGTGGGGCACGGGGATGTGGGGATGTGGGACGTGGGGATGTGGGGCACGGGGATGTGGGGCTGTGGGGATATGGGGATGTGGGGGTGTGGGGCACAGGGATGTGGAGATGTGGGGCACGGGGATGTGGGGCACGGGAATATGGGGGTGAGGGGCACAGGGATGTGGGGATGTGGGGGTGGGGGGGTGTGGGGCATGGGGATGTGGGGCACAGGAATATGGGGATGTGGGGCACGGGGATGTGGGGGTAAGGGGGTGGGGGGGCACAGGGATGTGGGGCACGGGGATGTGGGGATGTGGGACATGGGGATGTGGGGCACGGGGATGTGGGGCACAGGAATATGGGGGTGAGGGGCACAGGGATGTGGGGCTGTGGGGCACAGGGATGTGGAGATGTGGGACATGGGGATGTGGGGCACGGGGATGTGGGGGTGTGGAGCACAGGGATGTGGGGATGTGGGGGTGAGGGGGTGTGGGGCACAGGGATGTAGGGCACAGGAATATGGGGATGTGGGGCATGGGGATGTGGGGATGTAGGGATGTGGGGATGTGGGGTTTTGAGATGTGGGGATGTGGGGCACAGGGGTGTAGGGCACAAAGATGTGGGGCACAGGGATGTAGGGCGTGGGGATGTGGGACACGGGGATGTGGGGCACAGGGATATGGGGATATGGGGATTTGGGGCACAGGGATGTGGGGATTTGGGATGTGGGGGTTTGGGGATGTGGGGCGTGGGGAATATGGGGGTGTGGGGATGTGGGGCACGGGGATTTGGGGCACAGGGATGTGGGGATGTGGGGCACAGGAATGTGAGAATGTGGGGCACGGGGATGTGGGGCATGGGGATATGGGAATATGGAGATGTGGGGCACGGGGATGTGGGGATGTGGGGCATGGGAGCATGGGGAAATGGAAATGTGGGGATATGGGGATACAAGGAAATGGGGATGGGGGGACATGGGGACATGGTGGGATATGGGGGCACAAGAACACAGGGATGCAGGGATGTGGGGACATGGAGTTATGGGGACACGGGGATGTGGGAACACAAGGGTATGGGAACGCAGGGATACGGGCATATGGGGACGTGGGGCTGTGGGGTGGCCTTATAGGGGTCTGTGAGGTATGGGGTGGCCCTACAGGGGTCTGTAGGATATATGGTGGCCCTACAGGGGTCTGTAGGATATATGGTGGCCCTACAGGGGTCTGTAGGATATGGGGTGGCCCTACAGGGGTCTGTAGGATATATGGTGGCCCTACAGGGGTCTGTGGGATATGGGGTGGCCCTACAGGGGTCTGTGGGATATATGGTGGCCCTACAGGGGTCTGTAGGATATATGGTGGCCTTATAGGGGTCTGTAGGATATATGGTGGCCCTACAGGGGTCTGTAGGATATATGGTGGCCTTACAGGGGTCTGTAGGATATATGGTGGCCTTACAGGGGTCTGTAGGATATGGGGTGGCCCTACAGGGGTCTGTAGGATATATGGTGGCCCTACAGGGGTCTGTGGGATATGGGGTGGCCCTACAGGGGTCTGTAGGATATATGGTGGCCCTACAGGGGTCTGTAGGGTACAGGGTGGCCCTACAGGGGTCTATGGGGCTATGGGGATAGGGGGACAGAGGGACGTGGGGATATGGGGGCACAGGGACACGTGGGTGTGGGGCTGTAGGGACGCAGGGATATGGGGCCACCCCACACGATCCGACCGTCCCCATGTGTCCCCACAGAGCCCCACTTTGTGGCCTCGGCCTTCATCCAGGAGAGCGCGGGCAGCAGCACCGGCGACGACGACAAGGTTTATTTCTTCTTCAGCGAGAGGGCGGTGGAGTACGACTGCTATGCGGAGCAGGTGGTGGCACGGGTGGCGCGGGTGTGCAAGGTATGGGGCGGCCCCATAAGGGGACTGTGGGACGGGGCGGCCTGTAAGGGGACTGAGAGGTGTGGGGTGGACCTATAAGGGGGTCTATGGGGGATGGGGTGGCCCTATAAGGGGTCTATGGGGGACGGGGTGGCCCTATAAGGGGTCTGAGAGGTGTGGGGTGGCCCTATAAGGGGTCTGAGAGGTGTGGGGTGGTCCTATAAGGGGACTGTGGGGGACAGGGTGGCCCTATATGGGGTCTGAGAGGTGTGGGGTGGACCTATAAGGGGTCTGAGAGGAGTGGGGTGGCCCTATAAGGGGTCTGAGAGGAGTGGGGTGGTCCTATAAGGGGTCTATGGGGGACGGGGTGGCCCTATAAGGGGTCTGAGAGGAGTGGGGTGGTCCTAGAAGGGGACTGTGGAGGACAGGGTGGCCCTATAATGGGTCTGAGAGGTGTGCGGTGGCTCTATAAGGGGACTGTGGGGGATGGGGTGGCCCTATAAGGGGTATGAGATGAGTGGGGTGGTCCTATAAGAGGTCTATGGGGGATGGGGTGGCCCTAAAGGGGGTCTGAGAGGTGTGGGGTGGTCCTATAGGGGGTCTATGGGGGATGGGGTGGCCCTATAAGGGGTCTGAGAGGAGTGGGGTGGTCCTATAAGGGGACTGTGGGGGACGGGGTGGCCCTATAAGGGGTCTGAGAGGAGTGGGGTGGTCCTATAGGGGGTCTATGGGGGATGGGGTGGCCCTATAAGGGGTCTGAGAGGAGTGGGGTGGTCCTATAAGGGGTCTGAGAGGTGTGGGGTGGCCCTATAGGGGGTCTATGGGGGATGGGGTGGCCCTATAAGGGGTCTATGGGGGACGGGGTGGCCCTATAAGGGGTCTGAGAGGAGTGGGGTGGTCCTATAGGGGGTCTATGGGGGACGGGGTGGCCCTCTAAGGGGTCTATGGGGGACGGGGTGGCCCTATAAGGGGTCTGAGAGGAGTGGGGTGGCCCTGTTAGGAGATGGGGGTATGTGAGGTACAGCGTGGCCCTATAGAGATCTGTAGGGTATGGGGTGGCCTTATAGGTGTCTGTGAGGTATGGGGTGGCCCTATAGGGATCTGTGGGGTACAGGGTGGCCCTACAGGGGTCTGTAGGATATATGGTGGCCCTACAGGAGTCTGTGGGATATGGGGTGGCCCTACAGGGGTCTGTGACATATGGAGTGGCCCTATATGTGTCTGTGGGATATAGGGTGGCCCTACAGGGGTCTGTGGGATATGGGGTGGCCCTATATGTGTCTGTGGGATATGGGGTGGCCCTACAGGGGTCTGTGACGTATGGAGTGGCCCTATAGGGATCTGTGAGGTACAGAGTGGCCCTATATGGGTCTGTGGGATATGGGGTGGCCATCCAGGGGTCTGTAGGATATAGGGTGGCCCTATAAGGGGTCTGTGGGATATGGGGTGGCCCTATAGGGATCTGTGAGGTACAGAGTGGCCCTATATGGGTCTGTGGGATATGGGGTGGCCCTACAGGGGTTTATAGGGTACAGGGTGGCCCTACAAGGGTCTGTGGGATATGGGGTGGCCCTACAGGGGTCTGTAGGATGTATGGTGGCCCTACAGGGGGTCTGTGACGTATGGAGTGGCCCTATATGTGTCTGTGGGTTATGGGGTGGCCCTACTGGGGTCTGTAGGATGTATGGTGGCCCTATAAGGGGTCTGTGGGATATGGGGTGGCCCTCCAGGGCTCTATAGGGCACAGGGTGGCCCTGCGGTGCTGCCGGGCTCTCAGTGCCGCTCACCTTCAGGGCGACGTCGGCGGCGCTCGCACGCTGCAGAAGAAATGGACGACGTTCCTGAAGGCGCGGCTGCTCTGCTCTGCGCCGGAGCAGCAGCTGCACTTCAACCGGCTGCAGGCCGTGTTCACCCTGCCTGGCGCCAGCTGGCAGGAGACGGCTTTCTTCGGGGTGTTCCAGGCGCGGTGGTGAGCGGCACGGCCTGGGTCTGGGGGGGGCCGGGGGTCTCGGCGCCCCGCTGAGGCTCTGTGTGCGCAGGGGGGACGTGGACGTGTCGGCCGTGTGCCGCTACCACATCCTGGAGGTGAAGAAGGCTTTTGAGGGTCCCTACAAGGAGTATCGGGAGCAGGCGCAGAAATGGGGGCGCTATTCGGATGAGGTGCCCAGCCCCCGGCCCGGGGCGGTGAGTGATGGAGGGGGGGGGGGGGGCTGGGGGCAGAGGGGGGAGAGGGGGGTGGGGGGTGGGATGAGGGTTTGGGGTGGGGATGTGGGGCACAAGGCATGGGGTGCAGGGAGGGGGAGAATCCCCATTCAGTGGCACGTCTGCATGGCTCCAAATGACCTCTGTGGGACATGGGGACACAGATGTGGGGGACATGGGGGTGTGGGGACATGGGGGTGTGGGGACATGGGGATGCTGAGAGACTGGGACATGGAGACATGGGGGACACAGGGATGTAAGGACACAGGGATGTGGGGACGTGGGGATGTGGGGACATGGAGACACAGGGATGTGGGGACATGGGGATGTGGGGCTGCAGGGCCATGGGGATGTGGGGGACATGGAGACACGGGGACACAGGGATGCTGAGAGACTGAGGCATGGAGACATGGGGATGTGGGGACATGGGGACAGAAACACAGGGATGTAAGGACATGGGGACATGGAGACACTGGGACACAGAGAGGTGGGGACATGGGGATGTGGGGATGTGGGGCCGCAGGGCCATGGGGAAACAGGGACAGGGGAAATGGAGCCAGTGGGACACAGGGATGTGGGGCCATAGAGAAGTGGGGCCATGGGGATGTGGGGCTGCAGGGCCATGGGGATGTAGGGACATGGGGATGTGGGGCCATGGGGGCGTGGGGACACGGGGACACAGGGATGTAGGGACATGGGGATGTGGGGCTGCAGGGCCGTGGGGAAATGGGGATGTGGGGACATGGAGACATGGGGACGCAGGGATGTAGGGACATGGGGCTGTGGGGATGTGGGGCCACAGGGCCGTGGGGAAACAGGGACAGGGGAAATGGAGCCAGTGGGACACAGGGATGTGGGGCCACGGGGAAGTGGGGACATGGGGAAGTGGGGCTGCAGGGCCATGGGGATGTAGGGACATGGGGATGTGGGGCCATGGGGGCGTGGGGACACAGGGATGTGGGGACATGGGGATGTGGGGACATGGAGACATGGGGAGACATGGATGTAGGGACATGGGGACATGGGGATGTGGGGCTGCAGGGCCGTGGGGAAATGGGGATGTGGGGACATGGAGACACGGGGACACAGGGATGTAGGGAGATAGGGACATGGGGATGTGGGGCCATGGGGGCGTGGGGACACGGGGACACAGGGATGTAGGGACATGGGGCTGTGGGGATGTGGGGCCGCAGGGCCGTGGGGAAACGGGGACAGGGGAAATGGAGCCAGTGGGACACAGGGATGTGGGGCCACGGGGAAGTGGGGACATGGGGAAGTGGGGCTGCAGGGCCATGGGGATGTAGGGACATGGGGATGTGGGGACATGGAGACATGGAGACATGGGGAAGCAAGAATGTAGGGACATGGGGATGTGGGGCTGCGGGGCCGTGGGGAAATGGGGATGTGGGGACATGGAGACACGGGGACACAGGGATATAGGGAGATAGGGACATGGGGATGTGGGGCCATGGGGGCGTGGGGACACGGGGACGCAGGGATGTAGGGACATGGGGATGTGGGGCCGCAGGGCCGTGGGGAAACGGGGACAGGGGAAATGGATCCAGTGGGACACAGGGATGTGGGGCCACGGGGACGTGGGGAAAGGAGGCGGTGGGGACTTGGCATCTGAGCGCGCCGTTTGCCGCAGTGCATCACCGACTGGCACCGGCAGAACGGCTTCCCCAACTCGCTGGCGCTGCCGGACAACACCCTGAACTTTGCCAAGAAGCACCCGCTGATGGACGAGCCGGTCCTGCCACAGCGCGGCCGCCCGCTGCTGCTCAAGAAGGACTCCAACTTCACCCAGCTGGTGGTGGACCGCGTGGCGGGGCTGGACGGGGCCGTGTACGAGGTGCTGTTTGTCGGCACAGGTACGGGGAGAGGGGCGCGGAGCCGGGCGCCCAGGAGGGTCGGGGTTCGCCGCATGCCATCCCTCGCAGGTGACGGCTGGGTGCACAAGGCGCTGAATCTGGGCTCCCACGTTCATCTGGTGGAGGAGCTGCAGGTCTTCGAGCCGGCGCAGCCCGTGGAGAGCCTGGTGCTGGCGGGGCGGAAGGTGAGAGAGCGGCGGCGCCGCTGGGCTCCCGGCTCCTGGGGCGTCCCCTCAGCGCCCGTCTGTGCGCTTGCAGAAGCTGCTGTTCGCCGGCTCGCGGCTCCAGGTGGCCCAGCTGCCCGTGGCCGATTGCGGCCGCTACCAGTCCTGTGCCGACTGCGTCCTGGCGCGGGATCCCTACTGCGCGTGGAGCCGCAACGGCAGCCGCTGTGTGCGCTCCGATGGCCTCAATGGGTAAGGAGGGGCCGCCGCAGGTCTGTGCCGTGCCGCGGAGCCTTCCTCACCTGTTCTGCTTCCTCCTCCTCCTCCTCGTCCCGCAGGTCTCACCTGGTGCAGGACGTGCTGGGCTCCGACACGCGCGCCTGCGCCATGCCGCTGGTGGGGACACAAGGTGAGGGGGGACCCCCGCTGTCCATGGGGGCACCCAGCTCCTCCGTGGGGGATATGAGACCCCAACCCCATCCGTGGGAGGTGGCAGGGGAGGGACGGCCCAATCCATCCGCGGAGGTGGCACGTGGAGGCACCCAGCTCCAGCCATAGGAAACGGCACAGGGAGGACACCCCAATTCCTGGGAATGGTGTGGTGGGGAAACCCGACTGCGTGATGGATAACGGAGGGGAGATCCTTCTCCATCCATGGGAGACTCCCCAGCTCCATGGGAGGTGGCACAGGGGGGGACCCGACTCCGCGATAAGTGGCGTGGTGGGGAGACCCCCAACTGCATCCATGGGAGATGGCACATGGAGGACACCCAACTCCATGGGAGGTGGCAGGGTAGGGAAACCCCAACTCCATCCATGGGAAATGGGGCATGGGAGACACCCCAGCTCCACGGAGGTGACACAATGGGGACACCCAACTCCATCCATCCCTGGGAGGTGACATGGTGGGGACACCCCACCTCCATCCCCAGGGAACGGCGCATGGCAGACTCCCCAGCTCCATGGAGGTGGTGCGGTGGGGACACCCAGCTCCGTCCATCCGTGGGATGGTGGAAAAACACCCCAATTCCACCCATGGAGGTGACACACAGGGACAGCCCTGCCCCCATCATCACGCCTCCATCCCTTCCCCGCAGGTGCCATCACCCCCAAGAACGTGACGGTGGCGGCGGGCACCGACCTGGTCCTGACGTGCCGCCTGGGTTCCAACCTGGCTCAGGCTCTGTGGACCTTCGAAGGCCGCGCTCTGCCGGCCCAGCAGGCGCTGGTTCTGCACGACGGCCACCTGCGCGCCCTGGTGGTGCCGGGCGCCGGGGCGCAGCACAGCGGAACGTACCGCTGCGTGGCGGAGGAGCGCGGCGCCCGGCTGGGCGGGGAGGCGTACCGGGTGGCCGTGCTGCCCGGGGCGCCGCAGGAGACGCGGGCGCCGCTGGAAAGCGCCGGGCTGGCGTGGGTCGTGGCCGTTTGTCTGGGCGCGGCGTGCCTGGTGCTGCTGCTGGCCGTGCTGTCGCTTTGGAGGAGGCTGCGCGAGGAGCTGGGCAAAGGCGCCAAGGCCATCGAGAGCACCCTGGTTTACCCCATCGAGCTGCCCAAGGAGCCGCACAGCCCGCGCTTCGTGCCCAGCGCCGCTTCGGATTCGGACGAGAAGCTGTGGGACCCGTCCAGCTACTACTGCTCGGACGGCTCGCTCAAGATCGTGCCGGGTCACGCCGTGTGCCGCAACGGCGGTCCGCCCGGTGCAGCTTCGCCGCCGGCCGCCATCCCCGGGCAGCCGCTGCATTCTCCCACCCGCATCCACCTGGGTCCTCTGCGCGGCTCCTCTTCCAACGGCTACATCCGCCTGGCCTTGGGCGCCGAGGAGCGGCCGCCGTGCGCCGAGCTGGCCGAGGAGCTGCGCCGAAAGCTGCAGCAGCGTCAGCCCCTGCCCGACTCCAACCCCGAGGAGTCTTCGGTCTGAGCCGCCCGACGCGGGGCTGCACCTACCTCAGGGACATCGCGACGGGATTCGGGCACCGCGACCGCCTTCGGTACTGCGCCCGGGACCGCGGCTGGGGACGGAGCCCGGGAATGTCACTGCCGTGGGGGACCGAGCCCAGGAATGTCACTGCCATTGGGACCCGGAAACGTCGCCCGCTTTTGGGGACTGAGCTTTGGGATCGAGCCCAGGGATCGTCGCGGGCTGCAGGGACTGCAGTTGGGGGTCTGTCGCCCGTCTTGGGGACGCTGGGGGCCCCGTCCCACCTCGGGGACAGCCCTGAGTGCCGGGGCTGTGCCTGGGACCCTCACCTGCCCCGGGTCCGCATCCCAGACCTGGCCGAGGGGACGCAGCCCTGGGCGCTGGGGCCTCTCTGGGGACCCCCGTTATGGCCCAAGTCCCACCACCACCCCCCCCGCCCCCCAACCCGACCCCCCCCCCGCCTCCTCCATCCCCACCAGCCCTTTTTGGGCCAATTCCCATCGTTTTTTCTCCCTGAGAATTTTTGTACCACCCCCCCTGTACATACCCCCCCCCCCCCCCGCCGCCCCCTGCACGCTGCCCCTTTTGTATGCCTCCCCCCACCCCCAACCCCCCCCAGTGTAATTTATTTGTTACCGAAATATATTTATTTGCTGTAAGCACGTGGGGTATTTCTATATTCATAATAAAAAGGAGGAAAAAAAATCACATCCCCCCCCCCGCCCTTCCCCCCTCCCCCCCCCAGCGCTGAGCTCACGGAAAGGGCTGCGCTCGGGGCTATAAAAGGGCTTCGCGGCGCCGTTCCCAAGGGAGGGGGGGGGAAGGGAGGGCTGTGTGTGTTTTGGGGGGGGAAGGGCTGACGGGAAGGCCGGAAGCGGCCTCGGGGTCCCGGCAGGGCCGTGGGAAGCGGGGCGGGGGGATCCCCGGGGGGAGGGGGGCACGCAGCGTGGGCAGCGCCATGGGGTGGGGGGGGGGCCGTGGCGATCGGGTGCCCCTCGGCTCCTTTCGGCTCCTCTCGTTTCCACTCGACATCTTTCAATCCCACTCGGCTCCCTTCGGCTTCCTTCGTTCCTCCTCGGTCACCCCTCGGTTCCTTTCGTTCCCACTCGGCTCTCTTCGGCTCCCCCTCGACTCCGCCTATTCCCACTCGGCTGATCTCGGTTCCTCTCGTTCCACTCGGCTCCCTTCGTTCCTCCTCGGTCATCCCTCGGTTCCTTTCGTTCCCACTCGGCTCCCTTCGGCTCCCCCTCGACTCCGCCCATTCCCACTCGGCCGATCTCGGTTCCTCTCCTTACACTCGGCTTCCTTCGGCTCCCCTCGGCTCCTTTCGATTCTCCTCGGTTCCTTTCGTTCCCATTCAACTCCCTTCGCCTGCCCCTCGGCTCTTTTCGTTTCCCTTCGTCTCATTTCGTTCTCTCTTGACTCCCTTCGGCTCCCCCTCGACTCCGCCCATTCCCATTCGGCCGATCTCGGCTCCTCTCGTTCCCACTCGGCTCCCTTCGGCTCTGCATGCCCCGCTGATGGCGGCGGGCCGCCGCTCACCGCCGGGGCCGTGCTGCCCGCCGCGGGTGGCGGTGCCCAGCGTGCACCAGAGCCTCCCCGAGATGGACTTCGAGCGGGGTGCGCGCCTCGGGGCGGGGGGGGGAGCTGAGGGCACCGGTCCCTGCTCTAACCTCCCGCCGCCCGCAGGGATCTGGGCAGCGGCGCGGGACGGGGACGAAGCTCGGGTGCTGCAACTGCTGGAACGGCGCGGGGAGCCCAGCCAGCCCGACCTGGCGGGGTACACCGCCCTGGTACGGGATATGCGAAGCAGCGGGAGGGCAGCGGGAGACCGTGAGCCCCCTGAGCTCACCGCTCCCCACCGCCCCGCAGCACTACGCCAGCCGCAACGGGCACCTGGGTGTGTGCCGCTTGCTGCTGCAGCGCGGCGCTCATTGCAACGCCCGCACGCCCGGCGGGGCCACCGCCCTGCACCGCGCCAGCTACTGCGGGCACGTGGCCGTGGCGCGGCTCCTGCTGGCGCACGGCGCTGACCCCGCCGCCGCCGACGGGGACGGCCGCACCAGCCTGCATAAGGTGCGTGGTGGCAGCGAGGGGACGGTCCGCCCCTGACGGGATGGTCCGCCTTCCCGTGGTGTTGGTGGCATCCCCACGGTGGGTCGCACGCAGGCGGCGGAGCGCGGTCACCGGGAGCTCTGCGTCCTCCTGCTGCAGAACAGCCCTGCCTTGCTGGCTGCTCGTGATGCTAAAGGACGGCGGCCCCGCGACACGGCCGACCCCGCGGTGTGGGATCTGCTGGAGGGATGAAGGGAGGCAGCGAGGACGCCGCGGATGGAGGCAGAGGGAAACGGCCCCGCTGGGAAAAAAAAAAGCAAAGCTCTGGGCCCGAATGCTGCGTCCGCCTCTTTGTCACTGCGCCTGGCGGGGCGTGGGGTCACCACGGGGGTGGCAAAAGGATGACGGTGGTGCCAAGGGTGGGGACAGCGCTGGCCCAGAGTGCCACTGCACAGCCTGGGGAGGGGGTGGGGCGGGAACCTCAATTTTTGTGCTGCCGGGACAGAGCGGTGCTCCTCCAGCAGCGCGTATTGCTTCAGAAAAAGGAAGAACTCAACAAAAAGCCCCAAAGACCGAGCAATGGGTCGGTAGTGCTGATAGAAGAAAGGGAGCACGGCGTCCCCACGGGGAGCAACGAAGGGGGGGGACAGAGCGGTGCCGACGGCAGGAACGGCGCGGGGAGCCGCCGAGGCCTCGCTCCGCCTCACCGCCCGCTCCGCTCTGCTGGACGCGGCCTGGTCTCGCCTGCAGGAAGGAACGACAAAGCGCGGCTGTTGAGCACGTCGGCCCCTCACTCCTCCCTCGGTGCCGTTCCACGTGTACCGTCCCGAGCCCCCAGAACCGTACCGACAGAACTAAGACAATACCGGACCGCCCCCCGAGCGCTGCACCTTTATACACCGCCGCTTCCGCTTCCGCCGGCCGTCGCCATGGAAACACCGGAACTCAGCACTCGTCCCGCCCCTTTCCTCACCCTCCCCACCAATCGCCAGCCGTTTTGCTAGCTCTCCTCGTCACAGCCAATCGGCGACCGCCACCCCCTCCCCCGCGCGGCGCTGTAAACAACAGCTCGGTGGGATTTAAAGGCGCCGCGCCCCATTCCGCCCCCTCCCACCCCCGAAGTCGCCGAGCCCGACACAAAGATAGAGAATTTTATTAACCAACCGGCAAAAAATAAAATAAAGTTCCATAATCCGTTCCACAACCCGG
This sequence comes from Lagopus muta, assembly GCF_023343835.1. NCBI lineage: Eukaryota > Metazoa > Chordata > Aves > Galliformes > Phasianidae > Lagopus > Lagopus muta. Next base: position 1,584,094 of record NC_064459.1, read on the forward strand.
AGGGGAGGGGCGTGGGGCCGCGCAGGGCCCAGCATCCCTTCCCCAAATATACAAATCAAACCTGATGCGAAAATAAATACAGATTCTTGAGCTGGGGGTTGAGGGGGGGGGGGAGGGGGGAAATGGGTTTGCATAGAGGAAGATTTAATAAAAAAAAGGGTTTTCACCGTGGTTCATTATTATTAATTATTATTATTCCTAGCGTCTCCCCGCAGCAGAACCAGGCCCTGATCGTCGCGACATGATTAACGCAATTAATTCCCCTTCTCCCAATAACTTAACGGCGATCACCGGGGGATTGTGCTTTGTGGGGGTGGGGAGCAGTGATGGGGGGGTGGGGGGGGTCAGAGAAACCCCCAACGGAGGGGCTGCCCCCCCGCCGTCCTTTGGTCGCTAGCTGTGTGCCCCCCCGAGCCCCCACCCCGGGGCTGCGGCACTCCCTGAGTCACATCATCACCCCCTCCTCTGCATCGCTTCCATCATTCATGGCGGGGCTCGGGGGGGGGGGGGGGGGGGGGGGGGAAAGAGGGGGGAAAGGGAAGGGGAAGATGGCGGCGGTGGGCCTGGGCCTGGTTTTGGCAGGAGGAGGCCCGGCCTGCGGGACCTGAACTCCCTGAGCTGCACCGAGCGGAGGCTTCAGCCACAACGGGGGGCCCTCCGCCTCTGCGTCCTGCCGTCCCCGAGCAGCAGCAGCACCGGGCCGGGCTGTCCCTCCTCCGCCGCTCCCATCGGAACCGTGTGCGGCTCCCAGCGCATCCCCGGCCCGCGGGCGGCTCAGATGGAGTTCTCAATGGGGCCGTGGGTGCTGCGGCGGCCCAGGCAGTTCCTCTCGTTCAGCAGGCTGGTGGTTTCATCTGCCGGCTCTGTTTTCTCCTGCAGATCGGTTTTGGGAGCGCCGCTGTCCGGAGATTGGGGACAACTGTCCATGCGCGACGTGGTGAGACCGTTCTGGTATTCCTGCCGCGTGATCTGCGCCAAAGCAAAGCCGCTGTGAGGCGGGGGCACGGCAGACGGGTCCCCGTCCCCCCCAAGCCCCACACGGCCTCACCTTAACGAACTGCAGGTCGGTGAGCGCACGGACGCTGAAGTCGGCCACGTATGGGGCGACGGCGCTGAGCTGGTTGTTGCTGCCACCAACCGGGGATGAAATGGAGTCGGAGCGTTCGTGGCAGCTGAGCGAGGCCGAGCGGTTGAGGCCGCTGACGTGGGATGGGGAGCGGGTCTCTGTGGGATGGGGACAGGCTCAGAACCACTTCGGTCCCTTTGCTGCTCCCTGTCCCGCTGGATCAAAGGGGGACGATGGGGACAGCATGTGCTCAGCAAGGCAAGGGTGATGGATGAACCGTATGAAGCACAGGGAGGGTGGCATCTCCTCGCCACCTGGACGCGGCCCCAGTGCAGGTGGGTTCCCCTGCTCCACCTCTGGAGCCACAGGGGGGAGTAAATGGGGTGGGTGAGGGGAGCACAGGACCCTCGTGACACCAGGAGGGGGAGCAGGAGCTCAGCGCTGTCCCTCAAAGCCCAACAGAGGCTGAGGAACTGCCTCTCCTCCTGTAGGAGATTTTTTCCTCCTCTAGGAGCACCGGGATCTGCCAGATCCCCCCGTGCAGCCCTGGGGGAAAGACAACCAGTGCCACGTTAACATGGCCTGGGGTGCTGAGGACACCAAATGCTGAGTTAACTCAGCCTGGCAAACAATATCCCGAGGGCTGAGGATTGGCAGGCAGAGAGACAACATGACAGAAGCAGAGGACAACGTGAAGAGAGCGCTGGGCGATGGCAGAGGGCAGGATGGAGCTGTGGTGGGGCTGGAGACGCGCTGGGGAACCCTGGGGTGCTCACCCGATACAGGAGGTGGACTGATGGCCATCACCCCGTAGTAGGAGAAGGCTCCTGCTTCAAACTTCATGCATTCCTTCCCAGCCTCCACCTCCACCTTGCCCTGCGAGGGAGAGGCAGCGTCAGGCTCCGTAACGCCACGTCCTGTGGCACTGGGGTGGGTGGAAGGAGCTTGCCCGTGGCTTTGGTGATGGGCAGCATCACACCGATGGAAGCCAAGGGACGCTGCCAGCCCGTGGTACCTGCAGGATGAGGATGAAGTAGTCGGCAGCCTTGTTCTTGGTGTAGAGGAAGTGGTGCGGGGACTTCTTGTTCTCCTCGTCAAACTTGAGCTCCTGGATGACGTCGGAATACTTGAGCAGCCTCAGCAGGATCTTCTCAGAGATGAAGTTGGGTGTGAAGAGCGTCACCTCTGAGAGCGAGACGGGAAAACGGGCTCAGAGCTGCGGGCTGCCCCTGCTCCCAGCCCTGCAGACGGAGGTGCTGAGGGATGCAGATGAACAGTCCGCCCCTCGGGGCAGCGCTCTGGATCCGGGGCTGGGCCTCACAACACCTCCCTGCCACCCTGTAGGAGCTTTTTTCCTCCTCCAGGAGCACCAGGATCTGCCAGATCCCCCCTGCAGCCCCGGGGGAATGACAAGCAGTGCCACGTTAACATGGCCTGGGGTGTTGCCCCCCCGGGTCTGGCACCTCCAGCAGCCCCACAGGGAGAGCACCCAGGTTCCCAGCCCCAGCTGTACGGTGACACGTGCCAGCACGTGGAGAGGGCCTTCCTGCTGGGCAAATAGCCTCATTTTTGGGGACAGAGGGGAAGAAAGCAGGGTGTCATGGTCACAGCTCCTCGCTTCCAGGTCTCCCACCCAATCTCTGGCCCCTGCTGGAACGCAGCGCCCTTGGTGCTTTCATGTCCCCATCCTAGGGATCCTCCCAGCAGGATGAGGCTGCTGCACCGACATCCCCCTCCTGCAGGGACATGGGGCCAGCAGGGCTCCCCCCGACAGATAGACAGCAAGGAGGATAACAGCAGCGCAGGCAAAAATGCAAAACCTCTACGATTTCTCAGCTACAGAGCAACGAGGAGGGAACAGAAGCCTCGTGGCTCCAGGAGCAGCAGCGCAGAGCTGACGTGGACACACGGAGCGCTCCCAACAACTCACCCGTGGACAGGAAGCGGTGAGCAGCCAGCAGCAGCTGCGGGGAAACCTTCACCTTCTGCTCATTGACGGGGTCCTTGAAGGCTGAGAAATCCCTCTTGCCCTTCTGGTTGCCCGTCCGCTTCTTGCTGCGGTTTTCATCGGCTGCTATCGGGGTGACAGGGCGGCAGGTGGCACCCAGCTCCCCCACACGCTGTGGGGACGCGGGGCTGAGCCCCACACCTACCAAAAGCATCCGACTCGTCCAGGATCTCCGACTTGATGATCTCCTCGATGACGTCCTCCAGCGTCACCAACCCCAGCACCTCGTAGAAGGGATCCCCCTCACCCTCGTTGTTCACCTTCTGCACGATGGCCAGGTGTGACTTCCCTGCAGACAGACAGGCGGACGTCAGACAGACACGCTCCGGTCAACTCACAGCATGGGCTCAGCCCTACCACACTCCCTGCGCAGGGACAATAAGGACATTATGATCCAAAGGAGCCCTGGGCTGGGCGCTCCTTCCCTGTTTAATGACAGCAATTAAGGGCAGAGGCACCCGCAGGACTGGGGACACCTCAAACACCGGTTGTGAGGGAAGGGCTCAGCCACAAAGACGCAGCCAAGGGGCTGTGATCTGCAAGGACCTGGCTCGTGTCACCTGCACTCACACGGGACCAGCCCTGCTGAGTCAGGACGCGATTCCTCCCCACGGGTGCAGAGGGAACGAAAGCAAAGGGCAGAGATCCCACTCACACCCTCGAGGCCACCCACGATCCCCACGCATCCCAAAAGCTGCACCCCAAAAGTGCTGGATCCGGGTGAAACCCTGGGCTTCCCCTTCTGCAATGCAGGGTTTTGAGAGAGGGGACGGGAGGGGAGCACCCCACACCTAACGAAGGCCAAGGGGTGAAGCATCCCCTCCCTGCCCTGAGCCTCGTGCTGTGCTCACACCAAGAGGAGCAGGAAGAGGAGACAAGCACCGAGTGCTGCTGCAGGATCTGCCACCCCAATGCCAGCTTTTGTGCCACATCCATGGCACCATTCCTTGCAGGCAGGGCAATCGGGAGCGCGGCCGACTGCTTTCACCTCTCCATCCTTTTGCTCAGCGGATTTCCAACGCTTCCAACCCTGGAGAGAGGACCTGGGGGCTGACCCAGATCCCAAACACAGCCAGGCTGCCAGCTCCCCATTTCTGACCCAGCAGCAAACAGCAGCGAGGGCCGTCGAGGCTTTGTAATCAGAGCGATTGCACTTCAAATCCTTTAATAAGGATTCGTAGGAGGGAAAGCCAGCGCCAGCAGCTGGGCCAGCTCCAGCTCCAGCAATGGGGAGGCAGAACTCAGCCCTGCTCCCGTTCTGTTGGGCTTTGGGAAGGGGGGAGCCGAGCTGCCATTAAGCGTGACAATATCTTGGGGCGCAGGGAGAACGTGGGTGCAGAAAGAAGGCAGGAACCAAGCGTGCAGCCTCCAGACTCTAACCCTGAAGGATCAGCCTGGCTTGGATCTGCTAAATCCTGTCCCGAGCTGCAGCAGAGCTCTGGCTGCAGGAGGAACTGCCAGATCCCCTAAATCCCAGCACGAAGCGCAGGCGACCGCCCTGCACCCCTAAACGTCCCCACTGCCAGCAGGATGCAGCCGTGAGCTTAATGGGAGCTGGGGAAGCAGTGGGGTTGCCGGGCACAGTGGGGTCCCAGGCTGGTGCACGGCGGCTCAGCCCCTCCCCATGGGCTTTAAGGGCCAGTGGGAAGCCAGGGGAGCGAGGAAGGGCTTGAAGGAGGGAACCAAAGCGAGCAAGGAGCCATGCAACTCCACAACAGCGTTTCAAAGGCCTCCGGGGCCAGTAATTAAAACTGAAGAGCAAGTAAACACTCTCCCAATGTTTCCAGAGGCGAGCGCCGAGCTGAGGGTGCTCTGCAGGGACAGCTCTGCCCCCTCAGTGCTGCCACAGAGATCCCACAGAGACGGGCACTGAAACAGCCGCCCCATCTTCAGCACGGACTCTGCGTCCTCCCCGTCCCCGCCAGCCCCACGAAGCCGTGCAGCCCTGGAGAGCTGCCAGAGAGCCCAAGTTTTGCTTCTGGCCTCGCACTGCCGGAGCCAGAAGGAAAAGCAGCCCCCCAAGGAGCAGCCCAGCAGCTTTCCCCCACTCCTCTCACCCTTCTTGAACTCCTCCAGCATGGCGTCCAGCTTGGTGTCGTGGAAAACAACGTGGACGGGGTGGTTGTAGAACTTGGTGATGGTTTTGAGGGGCGTGCAGTCGTCGGGGTCGACGAAGGCCAGGTCTTTCACGTAGAGGATGTCCATGATGTTGGATCGCTCCTCCTCGTACACAGGGATGCGGGTGAAGCCGCTCTCCATGATCTCAGACATGGTGTTGAAGTCCAGGATGGCGTCGCTGCTGATCATGAAGCAGTTCTGCAGCGGGGTCATCACGTCCTCCACCGTTTTGGTGCGCAGCTCCAGGGCCCCTTGGATCATATTGAGCTCCTCCCTCACCAAATCATTATAAGGCTCCGTCACCTTCAGCATCTCCACCAGCTTCTCCCGGTTGTACACGGTGCCGATCTCCTGGCCCAGGATGAAATCCAGCAGCTTGCTGATGGGGTAGGAGAGAGGAAACGTCACCAGCATGAAGAATTTGGTGACCACGATGGTGTTGGCACCCACGGCCAAACCGTGCCGCGAGCACAGCGCCTGGGGGACGATCTCCCCAAAGATGACAATGCCAATGGTGGAAGCCACCACGGCGCCGATGCCCGAACCGATGAGGTCATCCAGGAGGATGGTGAGCGTGGTGTTGACCAACACGTTGCCCAGCAGCAGCGAGCACAGCAGGTAATTCCCTTTCCTCCGGATGGGTTCGATCTTTTTGGCGTAACGTTTCTCCTTGTCGGTGCCACAGTTCTGCACGATGCGCAGCTCCATGGGATCCAACGCCATCAAACCCAGGTTGAGCCCGCTGAAAATCCCCGACAGCACCAACAGCCCCACGATGAGGATCACCTGCAGCCAAAGGGGCAGCAGGGATTTCTTCTCCTCCACCACCACGATGTGGCCGTCGGCTCCTTGGTGAGGCAACCAAGGCAAGCCGGGCTTTCTCTGCGTGCACAGCACGTAAGTCTTGGCCTGCTCGTCCTTACGCAGGGGCTGCACCCGGACTCGGAGCAGAGCCGAGGTGTCCTGAGAGCCTCCAGCAGCCTCGGAACCCACCAGGCCCTGCACCACCAGGTCCTGCGAGCGCTCCGGGCACGTCCCGTTGGGCGTCGAGGCGTTGCCGGCCGGGCGGAGCTCGGCGAAAGCCACGCGTTGCCCGGTGCCCGGTCCCAGCCCCCAGCCGTAAAGGCGAAGCAGCAGCTCGCTGCCCTCCGTTACGCGGATCGGGCCTCTCGTAGGAGCCGCCGGTTTGGTGCTCTCCTCCAACCTCATGCCCAGGATCACGCTTTCCCCGCCGCCGCACACCGCGGTGCCTCCGGGAAGGGCGAGGAGGAGGAGCAGGGGAGGGAGGAGCGGAGGCGGCGACGCTGCTGAGCTGCGGGTTGCCCCAAAGCCCCGGCTGCCGCCGCGCCGCCGCCCGCCGCCCGCCGCCATGTTGGTGGCTCGCGGCCGCCGCGCGCCCGTGGCGTCAGCCCGCCGCCAGGCCACGCCCCCTTCCCGCGGCGGGCGGTCACACCCCTCTTCCGGTTTTGGCCACGCCTACTAAGAGGGTGTGTCGGTGTTAAAAGGGGCATGGCGAGGCTTAAAGGGGGAGGGGGTTTCGTGGGCCCCCCAGGAGGTGGTGCGTTGTGGCTGCGGCCGCGGCTAACGCACACAGAAAGAGGATTGATAGAGGTGGAAAGGAGGGGCATTGGGTGCCCGGGTGGGGACTATGCGGCAGGGCTTTGGATGTGGGGCATAAGGCCCGAGTGGAGGGCGGGGTATGGAGATGGAGGGCAGTATGACCTGCAACGCGAACTAAGTTTGAGGAACAAAAAGCGGCGGTGAGATCACTAGGATCTATAATACCTGCCTCACTTAGTGAGCGGGAAGGTACTAAGCCCTAAGGGACAGGATCCAGGGTGGGGGCAGGACCTTGGAGGCGGGCACTGGGATCTGTGCTGCAGGACCCAGGCCCCTTGGGGGCACTAGAACCTAAGGGCAAGACCTTGAGGGGAGTACATAACCCGCCGGGGTTGGACTCTTGAGGTCAGTATGACACACGGACAGGATTCAAAAGGCTCCTTGGGACCCGTAGGCAGCACCCAGAACGCTGGGAAAACTGAGACGCCCAGGAAGCCCCAGGCCCGCGCTGGGATCTAGCCGCACCTCTATCCCGGAAGTGTCCTTTAATTCAAGCCCCATCACCCCCTGCGCGCATTATCCTCTCCCCCATCTGACAGCCACGCCGTGCAGCCAGCCATCCGTCAGCATCGCGCCGTGGGCGGAGCGAGCAGACCAATGAGCGCGCGGGACTGGGAGGCGGGCCGAGAGAGCTGACCAATGGACGCGCGGGGCTGGGAGGCGGGCCGAGAGAGCTGACCAATGGACGCGCGGGGCTGGGAGGCGGGCCGAGAGAGCTGACCAATGGACGCGCGGGGCTGGGAGGCGGGCCGAGAGAGCTGACCAATGGACGCGGGGGGCTGGCAGGAGGAGGAGGCAAGATGGCGGCGGGCCGGTGGCGGGCCGGGCTGGCGCTGCTGGTTGTGGCGGTGGGGCTGGGCGGGCCGCGGGCCGAACAGATGGAAGAGCATCTGAAGCGGGAGCATTCGCTGTCCAAACCGTACCAGGGTGAGGGGGGGAGTGGGGGTGGAGGGCAGGCCGGGGTCGGGGCCTCGAGGCCCGGTACCGACCGGTGGTGTGGACCCGACAGGAGTGGGTTCGGCCAGCGCGGGGCTGTGGGAGCTGCAGGGCAACGCCATGGTGATGGCGCAGTACATCCGCCTCACGCCCGACGTGCAGAGCAAGTGGGGAGCCGTGTGGAACCGTGTGGTGAGAACCGGGGTGCGGGGGTTTGGGGGGTGGGGTGGGGAGTTCGGGGGGGGCCGGGGTGGAGAAATGGGGTAAAAAAGGGGTTTGGAGGTTGTGGGATGTAGGGAAGGTGGTGGGGGTGTGGGGGGAGCAGGAGGAAGAGGAATGGGTTCAAAAGAGATTTTGGAGTGTTGGGGGGGGTATATGGAGAAGGGGGTGGGAATAGTAGGGGGAGTAAAGGGGGCTGGGTTCAGATGGAGAGATTTGGGGTTATAGGGAATCCTCCGACTGGTATCCCACTTAGAGAGGGGATGGCAGGGGGGAGAAACGGGTTCAGGTTGAGAGACTTAGGGGGGGCAGCTGGAGGTTGGATGTCAGGGGAAGTTGTGTGCTGTGAGAGCGGGGAGGGGCTGAACAGCTGCCAGAGAGGCTGCGATGCCCCGTCCATCCCTGCAGGTGTTGGAGGCCAGGTTGGATGGGGCCCTGGGCAGCCTGGGCTGCTGTTGGATGTGGAGGTTGGTGGCTCTGTGTGTGGCAGGGGGTTGCAGCTCCGCGATCCTCGAGGTCCCTTCCAACCTTGGCCATTCTGTGACTTCAGAGTGGGAGAGGGGTCAGGGTTGTGGTGCAGCTGCATTTGATAGGAGAGGGCAGGAGGAGGGGAAGGGGGTTCAGATGGAGAGATTTTAGAGTGGAGGGGGATGTGGGGGGCAATAAAATGGAACTGGAGAAATGGATTCAGATGGGGGGGGGGGGGGAAATGTAGGGGAGGGGTCAGGGATGTGGGGTGTCTGCACTTAAGGGGAGGGGGTAGAGAAATAGATTCAGAGGGAGAGGTTTTGGAGCGCAGGGATCTGGGATGGGTGGGAGGTCATGCAAATGGGTTTGGAGCTGGAAAGTTGGGGTGGGGGTGGCACTGGGATGTGAGGTTTTAGGGGAAAAAATGGTGTCTTGAGTGGTGTTGGGGAGTGTAGGGTGTGCTGGGGGAGCTTGAGGTGTGTGAGCTTGGGCTGGGGGTGGAGAAATGGGTTCCAAAGGAGAGACTTTGGGATTGAGGGGTTGTTCCTCCTCGCAGCCGTGTTACCTCCGTGACTGGGAGATGCAGGTGCACTTCAAAATCCACGGGCAAGGCAAGAAGAACCTGAATGGTGACGGCTTTGCCATCTGGTACACCAAGGACCGCATGCAGCAAGGTAAACCCTGCTGGAGGGAGGCTGTGCCTGCAGGGAGGGCTGTTGGTTCACCTCTCTGGGGCACGCAGTGGCCTGAGAGGCTCTGTGCACTCCTTTGGATCCCTCTGAGGAACTGCAGGGCCTCTGTCCTTCTGTCCTTCTTACTGTCTGTCCTTTCCCCCCCAGGACCCGTCTTTGGAAGCAAGGATAACTTCCTGGGCCTGGGGGTGTTTGTGGACACCTACCCCAACGAGGAGAAGCAGCAGGAGGTGAGCTGGGGTTGATGTGCGCCCTGCTGGCTGCACTGTGGGCAGCTCAGCACCGAGCTCAACTTGCAGCCAGCGAGGTGTGAGCTTTTTGGATCTGAAATTGGAGGCCGGCTGGCTGCCAGCAGGGATTACTCAGCTTGCCTTGCCTCCTTCTCCTCCCTGCGTGGTCGGTTTCTTTGTAGTGAGGCAGTCTGTGAGCAGATTTGTTGTCACCTTCACCCAGAAAAAGCAGGGTAGGAGAAAACAAATGGGTCACCACCGCTGCGTGGTGAGCTGCTGAGCTTTTGGAAGGCTGCAGGCAAGCAGCAGCTGGGGGGAAGCAAACGTGGACTTCATGGAGCTCGAGCAGAGCAGCAGCCCGGCTGCCCCCCCAGCTGGCTGCGTGCTGGGGCTGCTTTTGGAGGGGGCACAGCGTGCCTGCGCTCTGCTGCTCTGCCTGCTGTGTCTGCTTTTTGTCTGGAGCTCTTTTGGTGTTGGTTGGGGTCGTGAGGCGGTTAAAACCTGACCTCCCCCATCCTGGTGCTGGTTTGTTGTCACTTGTGAAACGATTCGCCTTTTGGTCACTGCGGGTCTCCTGGTAAACAGGCACTGTTTTACCCCCACAACCTTCAGTGCTCTCCCTGTACCCCCAGGGCTGCCCTGGTTCCTCTCTGCAGCCCCCAGAGGATGCAGGGGGCACCGCTGCGATGCGCCCTGACCTTGCAGCTGCTGAATAAACAACGAGCAAACATTGCTAGCAGCCTGCTGTGGCCCTGGGTGGACTTTGTGCTCATAGCCGTGCCTTGGTGTGCTCTGACCGAAGGCTGTGGTGCTCCTGGCACCATGCAGGGATTGGTGCGCTGTTGGTGCAGGGCTGTGGCTGTGCTTCTCCAGCCCGCCAGCTGCATCCTGCCTGAGAGCCCCAGCAGCTGAACCCCCCCTCTGCCTTTTGCCCTCGCTGAGCTGCGCACAGAGGATTCCCAGGTTGCAATTTCGAGTTGCTAAACTCTGGTCTGTGACCATTTTGCTTCTGTGCTCTTTCTTGCTTTGCGATACTGGACTCGCAGGCTCAGAAGAGGAGGTACAGCCCAGGAAATCAGGTACTGGCTCTTGCTGACATCCCCATTTCCGAGCTGCTTGGTGATACTTTGTCCTCTCAGTAAGGGAATTCCCTCAGTGGAGCTGCAGGCACCCCTGCGTGAGCAGGGAGCAAGCATGAGAACTTCCTCTTCTGTCCTACATGTGTGGTAGCCAAGGCGAGGGGATGACGAGGGATGGAGCTTTTGGGGAAGCGTAGCTGGGATGAAGGAACCTGGGGTCAGTAGGAAGCCACAGGATCACAGAATGTCCCGAGTGGGAAAGGACCCACAGTGATCCCAGCTCCTGCTTCCAGCTGGGACCACCCAAAATCCAGCATTTCCAGACCCCGTGGGCGCACTGCGATGCCGGGGCAGAGTTGGGAGCTGAGTTTGGCCCTTCTCCCTACAGCGTGTTTTCCCCTACATCTCCGCCATGGTGAACAACGGCTCCCTCACCTACGACCACGACAGGGACGGCAGACCCACGGAGCTGGGGGGCTGCACAGCCATGGTGCGCAACCTCAACCACGACACCTTCCTGGTCATCCGCTACGTCAAGAGGAGGCTGACGGTGAGTTGCTGCTTGCTGGGGGGCTTTCGGGCAGCCGTGCTGGTGCTACCAGAACCTCTTTGTTTGCAGGTGCTGATAGATATTGATGGTAAGCAGGAGTGGAGGGACTGCATCGACGTGCCTGGCGTGCGCCTGCCCCGTGGGTACTACTTTGGGACCTCCTCTGTCACCGGAGACCTCTCAGGTAGTGCTGCGTGGGCCCTGAGCAGCTCCTGTGCAGCTTTGGGTGTCTGGAGATGCAGCTGAGGCGTGGAGGGGCTTCCAGAGCGCCTGAGGATCTCCTCCTGCTTGAGGGAACTTTGTTTTTCATCTTGGGGAGCTCGGATCCCCGTCTGGGTGTGCTGTGCAGCTCCATAGGCAGCTTTGAGCTCCATCTGCCATCAGATGAGGCTGGCGGTGACGTCTGGGCAGTGAATGGGCAGAGCTCAGCCAGCACCTCCTGCCAAACAGCGGCTGCTTGGGAGGGTTGGTCCCCAAGCTGTGAGCCTCAGGAGGAGCAGAACAGAGCGAGAATCTCATCTGTGATGGGCAGAGCCTGAGGGCAGCGCTGAGATCACTGCTGTCCTGCTGCTGGGGGTTAAAACACTGCTCTTAAAACGCCGTGAGAACAGAGGTGCTGGCTGTGCTGTCAGAGCAGCTGGAGTCTGCTCTGCATTTCCTAACCGCAGGGCAGTGGTGCTGGGGAAGGGTGCAGGGTGGGCTGATGGAAGCGGTGCTTTGCAGGAGCTGAAGCCCTTTGCCTTTCTCTGCTCACCCCTTCTCTTGCAGTGCTGCTTGGGGTGCTGTGAGGCCTGGAGTTACCCAGCTCTGTCTCGCCGGGCAGGTTTTAAGCCTGATTTTGAGTTACGCCCTATGAAAGCACACTGGCTGGTGTCTGGGCCCGGTGTTGGCTCCAACAAAAGTTCCTTTTCTTCCTCAGATCTCTGCCTAATGCCCTGGGAGCTGGCAGGCTGGCCTGGAGCACTCGCGTTGTCCCACTAATAACACCCCGGTCACAAGCAGAGGAAATAGGGTCATGTGAGGCTGATTCTAACACTCTGCTTTTGCAATGGGGGAGCGTGAATGCTTTTGGGTCAGACCGTGGCTCGGTCTGGGCTGTTGTTTGTCGGTTTAAGTAGCTTAAAGGTTCCTGGAAGGTTTTGGAAGAGCTCAGAGCCTGCCTTGAGGAGGTGAGTGCTGCTGGGAGGGGACAGCTGGCATCCAGGGGCCGTTGGCTGAGCGACGACGTCCCACGGTGCCACCGGTGGCGTTGGCATCCCTGGCTGGGGCCGTTTTGGTGGGTGACACCTCAGGGTTCATCTGCTCTGCTCGCAGACAACCACGACATCATCTCTCTGAAGCTGTACCAGCTGACGGTGGAGCGGACGCCGGAGGAGGAGCGGCGGGACAAGGAGGTTTACCTGCCTGTGGTGGACAACCTCAAGCTGCCAGGAAGTAAGTGGGGGGTGGAGGAGCAGGAATTGTGGCGTCTCAGCAGCGAAGCAGCTGAGCTCTGTTAGGAATCGTGCCGCTTTGGTCGGGAGGATGGCAATGAGCTGCTGCGCAGCAACCGAGGCCTCACGGCTGTTCTTCTCCCCTGCAGTGGAGGCACCGCTGGAGCCCATGAGCGGCCTGGCTCTCTTCTTAATTGTCTTCTTCTCCCTCGTGGCCGTCGTCTTCGCCATCGTCATCGGAGTCATCGTGTACAACAAGTGGCAGGAGCAGAGCCGGAAGCATTTCTACTGAAGCTGCAGTGTGACAGGCTGCCTCGTGGCAGCGCCCCCGGTGTCCCCAGGAACCACGGTGGGGACGGCTGCTGTTTGTCACTGGGCTCCTGGACTCCCCCGGTGCCAGAGGGGACCCACGTTGTGCTGGGGATGAAGCTGCTGTCCCCTGCAGGCCTGCTGGGAGCTGGAGCTGGGCTCTGGGAGCTGCTGGAGGTGGCTCACACATCGCACATCCGCAGTGGTCACCGCTTTGGCTGTGAAGTCCCAGCCCTGCTTTCCTCGCCGGGTTCCTGCCACGACCCCTTTGCAGCCGTTTCGTTTCCAGGAGGGCTTTGCCAAGCTGTTCTCCTGCTCAGGCTGCTCCCATCACCCACCTCAGACCTTCTTTAGAGACACTCCTGCTTTTTCTTCGCCCCTCAAACCTCTGTGCAGCCCCTCCATCCATTAACCCCCGGTGCTGGGTGTTTTGAGGACACGCTGACTGCTTCCCCGCTCCAGGCAGGGTTCAATACCACACTCTCCCTTCTCAGTCCCTGTTTGCTGCTGCCCTGGGGCTCAGCTCTGTCCCTCTCTGGCCTTCTGTGCCTCCACACACCTCCAACACCGCCTGCATGTCGTTGCTTTGCCGGCTCGTTGCTCCCAGCAGCAGCAGCTGAACCACGGGGGCCTCTCAGAGCCGCAGCCCTCGCTGCCTTCCAGGGAGTCCTGGTTTATTCCTACCTCAGTGACTGCTTCTGTCAGTGACTCCTCGCTGTGTTTCTCTCATGGGAAGAAGCAGCGTCGCCCCAGGGGCTGCACTGGGCTCCTGCAGCTGCTCTTGTGGATCTGGGGGGTGATGGCATGGGGTGCCCACAGGGACGGCAGGTCGGTGCGTCCCTGAGCTCTGAGCGCGTCCAGGTGGCAGCACTCTGCTCATGGGTGCTGCAGGCAGGGCTGGGAGCTGTTTTTGACCCAGGATGGGTCCCAGCGTGCGGGGAACGGTGCCTTGTGGGCAGGATGCTTGTACTGGGGTGGATGGAAGCTTGTTAAAGTGCCCGAAGAGCCGCTGCGGGGCCTGGAAGGGGGCTGCTCTGTGATGTTTTGCCTCTGTTTTGCCTGAGAGCCAGGAGTGAAACGTGTGCACCTCTTCCCAGCTGTAACGTGTCTTGGAATAAATGTTGGTGTGTGTGTGGCACCGCTGCGCTCCTCGTGCTGAGCTCCTCCTGGCGCTCTGCTCACAGAACCGCTCTGCCTCGCCCGTCTCAGTTCTGATTTTATTAAGGAGGGGATGGGGCTGCGCCCCCTCGGTGCTCCGTCGCTGTGGATGCTCAGTGTTTGCTCCCAGCACCGAAGAGGCGCAGCGGGTTCACCAGCTTCATGGCCAAGTAACCCTGAGGGGGGAGAAACGGGGGCAGGGGGGCTCAGCAGGGCTCCGTGAGCAGCAGGAGGGGGTTTGGGGGCCCTTTGCGCTCACCGGGGCAGAGTAGATGAAGTTGAGGAGCAGAAGGAGCAGCAGCAGCAGAGCCGCGGTCGCGGTGATGCGGCACCGGTGCCGCCGCCAGACGGCGTAGCGCAGGGCGCGCAGCGGGGCCAGCAGCCACAGGAAGGACGAGTCGGGGCGCCTGGTGGACGAGGAGCTGCGTCACCCCAACCCCTGCCTCCCCCTCTGTGCCCTTCGGGATCTGCGAGGCTCACACGGGGGGCTGCAGCGGTGGGTACGCGTTGGGCTCCTCCCGGCCTTTCCCCGCCGGTCTCTCTTCTGCTTCTTTCTCGTCGAGCAGCTCCAGGCTCAGCTCCAGCTTGCCCTACAGGAGGAGCAGCGGGTGGATATGGGGCGGGATGAGTTTCCCTGCCCTCTCTCCTCCCCCCCCCAAATCCCACTGCCCTCCTCTTCCCCGCCGTACCGCCATGCGCTGCGCGCCACCCTCGTGCACCACGCAGGGCCACCAACCCCGCGCCAGCTTCTGTCGGAACAGAGAGAAACGGGGGGGTCCCCGAGCCTTCCCCCAGGGCCAGGGGCTCAGACGTGGCTTTAGGGTGCAGTCCTGCGGCCGCTGGGCTGGACGGGGCAGCCGGGTGAGCTCCAGCTCCAGGACACCTGCAGGGAGAAGCGTCAGCCCTGGGTGTCCCTCTGTGCCCCTCCTCGGGTGGGCAGAGAGACCCTCACCCAAAAAATCATCGGCCGAAAACTTGTCGTTGTCCCACACTTGGAGGATGAGCTTCGGGGGCACCTTCAGCACCGTCTCATCCAGGCTCCAGAAATGCTCCTGCACGGTGCGAGGGGAGGAGAAGGGGGTCACTCCCGGCTCCCAAAACCTCGTTTCTCCCCCCCCTCCCCACGGGGCACGGCACCTTGCGGGGCAGCACGCAGCGCTGCTCGGCTGCCAGGTACTGGAAGGGGAAGACGAAGCGCCAGTGGAAGCTGCCGTCGCCCTGCAGCGCCCGGTAATGCACGTCCGTCCTCTGCTTCTGCTCCTCCAGCCCATCCAGCCAGCTGCACGCCGTGGGGAGGGAGGTACAGCTGTCCTCACGGCCCCCCCCCCCTTGTCCCCACGGCCTTTGGGACGCAGCGCTGGCCCCGTGCTCACCCGGTGACGTAGATATCGCTCATCCTCTGCCCTGCAGCGCTGATGTCCCCTGGCTCCACGTCGCGGGTGTTCCACACCACGCAGCGCAGCTCATAGCTGGGGAGGGGGGTTGTGTCACCCCCCCGCCTCCCCCCGGGGACATCCCTGTCCCGTGGAGAGCTCTCACCTCTGGGGTTTGCGGGGAGTGATGTCCACGGGGGGTCCAGGGGGGCCGAGGCTGGCGGGGAAGATGTCCACCCACATCTGCACCTTGCCCTGTGCCGTGGGGTGGATGTGCTGCCGCTTGTCCCCTTGTGAGCTCCCCATCACCCACCCCCAGCATCCCACCTTGTGCCCACTGCGTTAGGACCCCCCCCCAACCCACCACCCCCTGTTCCCATCATCCCCAGGCATCGCTTTATGGTATGGTGTCCCAATTGTCCCCAAACCAGCATCCCTCCCTGCTGGGCTGTCCCTGTCATCCCAGGGTCCCCACTGCCCCCAAACCAGCATCCCTCCCTCTCGCCCCACTGCATTCCCTCCATGCCCGAGGTTTCCACCACCCTCAGCTTTGTCCCCACCACCCCCCAGTCCCAGCACCTCTCCAGGTTCCCCTATCCCCACCACTCCTCTTTTCCCATCACCCCCAACATTTCTTTGCACCCCGCTGTCCCCACCACCCCATCCCCACCTGCTCCAGCCCAGGCTGGGCGCTGTTGTACAGCGTCCTGGTCTCCAGATGCTCGGGGACGAGGTTCCATGCATGCAGCACATGCAGGGCCAGGCGCTCCCGGGGCGCCCCAGGGTGACGATATGTGGGGGGTCCACTCTCTGCAATGCCAAACCCTCTGGACAGACCATCGGAGAGACCCCATCACCCCCCCCCCCTCCATCACCCCCCCAGACCCCAACCCACCAAAATGGCTCAGCAGGAAGGTGGAGCCCCCAAAGATGACGGCGGTTCCATCGGCGCTGAATTCGGGTGCCTGCAGCCCCCGGGTGCGAGCCAGGTGCTCCAGTGCCCGGCTGGGGCTCAGCTGGTCCCGCCAGCACCCAGGGCCGTCCCTGTGGGCAGTGTGGGGCTGAGGGCTGTGGTGTTCATCCCTTCACGCCCACCCTGTAGCCCCGTGCCCACCCAATCCCCTCGTCTTCCCCTTTGTGTCATCCCCAGCTCCCCATGCCCGTCCCCATGTGCCCTTCCCAGCTCCCCATGTCCTCTATGCCAACCCTGTGCCAACCCCGTCCCACACCCCATCCCCAGCTCCCCTGTGCCCATCCCCTCGTGCCCTTCCCAGCTCCCCATGCCCCCTATGCCAACCCTGCCCCACCTCCCTGTTCCCAGTTCCCTCTGCCCTTGGTCCCAACCAATCCCCATCCCTGCTCCTGTCCCATCCCACCCCATCATCCCCAAATCCCTGCCCACTCTGTCCCCGTTTCCTGTTCCCAGTCCTGTCACTATCCCATGTACCCACTTCATCCCCTGTGCCCTCCACACCTCTTTTTCCCCACCTTCCTTCATCCCTATGCCCTCATCAACTCTGTGTCCCCATGTCCCTGTGCCCTCCCCATCTTGTCCCCGCACCTTTGTGCCCACCTCCCTGCCCCCCTGTCCCCCTATGGCCCCCATCCCCTTGTCCCCGTGCCTCCGTGCCCTCCCCATGTCTGCGTCCCCATCTCCTTGTCCCCATACCCCTGTACCCCTCATATCCTCCTTGTCCCCATGCCGCTGTGCCCTCCTCACCTCCCTTGCCCTCATCCCTCCATACCCACCCCCTCCCCACATCCCTACCCCCAATCCCAGAGCCCCCTCCCCATTCCGGGGGTCACCCACATGCGGTACAGACGGGGCAGCCCACAGTGGGCACGGAATCGGGACAGCAGCCGGTTCTCCAAGTCGATGGTGGTGCTTCCAATCTCCTGGTCGGGTGGCAGCAGGTCGTGGTCCAGCAGTGAGACCCTCAGGTCCTTCTCCAACGGGATGGTGCCCATCACCTCGAACATCCTGGCAGTGGGGTCAGCCCCGAGGTGAGCCCACGTGGGGACAAGCACCGGTGGGCATGGGGACCTGCTGGCACCGGGGCAGGGGCTGACAGGTGTGGGATGTGCTGGCATGGGGACAGGGGGGCATAGGGAGCTGGTGGTGTGGGGAATGGGAGTTATGGGACCTGCTGCCATGGGGAAGGGGGAGCTGGTGCCATGGGGACCTTGGTGGCATTGGGACTTGGTGTTATGAGACCTACCATCATGAGGAATGGGGACTTGGTGGCGTGGGGGATGGGAGCTTGGTGGCATAGGGACTCATTTTTGTTGGAGCTACTATTATGGGGAACGAGGAGCCGGTGTGGTGCCATGGGGACTTGGTTTTAGGGGGCCAACTGCCATGGGGAGTGGGGTCTCGGTGGCATGGGAACTTGGCTATGAGCCCTATTGTCGTGAGGAATGGGGAGCTGGTGGCAGAGGGAATGGGATCCTGGTGCCATGGGGACTTTGTGTTATGGGACCTGCTATCATGGAGATTGGGGAGCTGGTGGCATGGAGACTTGGTGGCGTGGGGAGTGGGAACTCAGTGGCAAAGGGACTTGGTGTTATGGGACCTACTGGCAAGAGGAATGGGGACTTGATGGCATGGGGACCTGCTGGTGTGGAGAATGGGGACTTGGTGACATGGGGAATGGGATCCTGGTAGCGTGGGGGCTTGGTGTTATGGGACCTGCTGTCACGAGGAATGGGGAGCTGGTGGCATGGGGACTTAGTGGCATAGGGAATGGGATCATGCTGGCATGGGGACCTGCTGTCACAAGGAATGGGGAGCTGCTGCCATGATGATGTGGTGTTATAGGGGCACACCTGCATGGGGAATGGGGAGCTGGTGGCATGGGGACCTGCTGACATGAGGGAGGGGGATGTGATGCTGCAGGGACCCTCCAGCACGAGGAATGGGGGCACACTAACAGAGAACTGCTGGCACAGAGACCTGAAGGCAAGTTAGGGGTATGGTGGCATGGGGGGTGGGGATCCCCCAGCATAGAGCTCCAACAACCCTCCTGGGCACCTCTCCTCTGTGCCAGCCAGGAGTGGCAGTGCCACCAAGCCACCCACGGTGCCCCTACCTGCCAAAAACTGGCTCCACGGTGTTGGGCACATAGTGGTCACGTTTGCCCAGTGTCTTTGCTCCCAGCGAGACACGAACGTAGGGGTCACACTGGCAGCAGGGAGGGGGCCGTCAGGGTGACAGATGGTGACAGACGGGGTGGGGGACGCGGCGGTGGCCTCACCATCCCATTGCGGTCACGGGGGGACAGGTCGAAGGCACGGACGATGTAGACGCGCACCAGGCACTGCTGGGGTTGGCTGGGGGGCAGCTCCTGGAAGCGGCGGGGCGGCGGGGGCACCCCGGGGTCCTCGGGTAGGGGGTAGAGACAGAACAGCCCCTGGGAGCGGGGGGACAGCATGGCCGTGCACCCCGAGTTCCCCCCATCCTGGGTCTGGGGTCCCTGTGGGCACGGGGGTCTCACCTTGAACTCGCCCACAGGCACGGGGTCGTCCCCCTGCTGCCCCCCCGGCTGGTAGAGGGGGAAGGTCTGGCAGAAATCCTGCAGCCCCTCGAATTTGGGCACCGCCTCCAGCTCACAGCCGTACACCTGCGGGACAGCGGGGCTGCCTTGTCCCCATCCCTGCTGTGGTGTTTCTCCTCTTCCAGTCCCCTTCCTCATCGCTGTTCCCATCCCATCACTGTCCCTGTCCCCAACCATCTTCATTCCTGTCCCATTCCTGTCCTTGTCCTCGTCTCGTCTTCACCCCCCATCCCCAGCCTTGTCCCGGTCCTTGTCCTCATCCTGTATTCACCGCAGTTCTCACCTCTGCCCCATCCTCATCTCAACCACTTCTTCATCACTTTCCATCCCTAACCCTCATCCCCATCCTGTTTCTCCCCCAATTTCCATCCCTGACCTCTTTATCCCCATATCCTTATCACCAACCATCCCTGCCTCCATCCCCATCTTTATTCTTACCACCACCCCATCCCTGTCCCAGTCCCACCCTATTCCCACCCCCATCCCCACCTCTGTTCTTCCCACCCCATCCCCATCCCCTGCCCCATGTCACGCTGTTCCCCTCACCTTCAGGCTGTCCCTGTGTGTCCTTCGGTGGCTCTTTGCCTTGTCTCCCATGGCCATGTAAAATTTGCTCCACCAGTCGCCTTCTTCCTCATCCTCCTCCTCCCTCTCCGTGTCCTGGTGGGCAGCAGGGTGAGGCAGGATGCCTCTGGTGGCCCCTGGTGGCCCCCAGTTCCTTTGCCCACCTTGTCTGCAGCCCCCTTCTCAGCGGCCACCTTGGGCAGCATCTGTTGGGAGTGGGGGGGACATTTGGGAACAGGAGGCGGGGGGACCCCATGGCACAGCCTGGGCTGTTGGGGATGGGGACAGGTTTAGGGGACACAGGGGGGGCTCACCTGAGCAATCCTGCCCCAAGCAGCAGCTGTGTGTGGGGGGGACACAAAGTGAGCGTCCTGCAGAAGGACGGGGATGGGACAGTGGGGGGGAGGGGGTGGGACAGGGAGGGGGCATGGATGGGACAGGGATGGGACAGGGATGGATGGGATGGGACAGGGATGGGGCAAGGAGGAACTGGAGTCAGGGCCAGGGCAGGGAGGGGGTAGGAGGATAAGAGGGACAGAAAAGGGACGGACAGGGATGGGGTAGGAATAGGAACGGGATGGTGGTAGGGATAGAGATGGAACAGGGATATCTGAGGGATGGGGAAGGGACAGGGATGCAGTAGAGGGTCCCAGGGAGAGGGCATGGATGGGGCAGAGATGGGGCAGGGGCGAGGGGGGGTGGGACAGGGTTGTACCGGGGTTGGAACCCGACACAGGGACACGAGGTTGGGGCAGCTGCTCCTCTCCATCGGGCTCACGGCGGAACCTCGCCAGGTCCTGCACACACGCCTGGCCCACGTGGGGCCGGAACCCAAAGCCCTGCGTGTCCAAAACCCGCAGCCGGATCGGGGGCACATACTCCTCATCCACTGGTAGGTGCTGGGACCAAGCCACGCCGTCACCCCGGGCTGCCAGCACCCACGGGTGGGCTCTGCTCCCCGTCCCTGTGTGCTCACCAGCGTCAGCAGGAAGGCGTTGATGGGGAAATTGGGGTTGGTGGCGAGGTCGGTGATGGGGGGGATGCGCAGGACGTGCCCCCCACACTGCACCTCCAGGCTGGGGGCGCGCACAGGCAGCAGGCAGCGGCCACGGAGCCCCCGCAGCCCCCACGCCAGCACCTGCAGGGCCCACATCCGTTCACCCCTGTCCCTCACCCATCTCCATCCTTTCCTGCATCCCTGTCCTTTTCATCCCCATTTCCATCTTCTTCATTGCTGTCTTTGTTGCCTCCCGGTCTCCATCCCCACTCTTGTCCCCTTCCCATCTTCATCCCATTCTCCACCTCTACCCCATTCTTGTGCCCAACCCAATCCCCAACCCATCTCCATTACTGTCGCTGTTCCCATTCCTGTCCTCATTGCTGTCCTGTCTCTGTCCACATCCTTGTCCCCAGCCTCCCTGTCCCCATCTTGTCCTATCCCATCATATCTTGTCCCATCCCATCCCATCCCATCCCATCCCATCCCATCCCATCCCATCCCATCCCTCCCTTTTCCATCCCATCCCATCCCATCCCATCCCATCCCATCCCATCCCATCCCATCCCATCCCATCCCATCCCATCCCATCCCATCCCTCCCTTTTCCATCCCATCCCATCCCATCCCATCCCATCCCATCCCATCCCCTCCCATCCCTCCCTTTTCCATCGCATCCCATCCCACCCAATCCTGTCCCCTTCCTTCCCATTTTGTCCTATTTCATCCCATCCCATCTTACTTTTCATGTCCCCATCCTCTTCTCATCCCGCTCCCCACCCCTTTCCTCATCCATGTCCTTCTCCCCTCCCTGCCCCAAACCTCATCCCTCCCCCTTCTCCTCCCTGCCACCCAGCATCACCTCCAATGCCATCAGCCGCAGGACCGGCCGGATGCCTGGGGGGATGCTGAAGGTGCCCTGTCTCCATGGCGGGGTGCTGAGCCGTGCCATCGCCCCGTCCTATTGGGGTGACAGGGGTGTGAATGCTGGGGACAGACCCTGGGAGCCCCCACCCCACCCCCTGCTGCCCACCTCTCACCTCAGCCTCGTGCAGCAGCTCAAAGGCAGCCAGCAGTTCCCCGGCCGGCCCCCCCGGTCCCTGCAGTGGGTATCTCTGCAGCCGGGGGGGCTTCCGGCGCCCCACATCCAGCCACACTTTTGGGGTGCACACGCTTCTCCCGAGGAAGCTCCCAGCACCCTACGAGGCAGCGACAGGGCGCGGATGCCCCCACCCATGGCTGCCCACTGCCTATAGGTGCTCCCCACCCCTGGGTGTCCCCAATGTACCCCTCCATCCTGATCGAACACCTCCACCACCACAGCTGGGGGCTCATCCCGCAGCCCGCGTGGGTCCCCATGGAGCTGCACCCGATGGAAGAGCAGCGACTGATCCCAAACCGGGTCCAGGGTGCCGGGCAGCACGCGGGTGCTCTGGCTGACGTGCATGAAGGAGACGTGGGCAACGGGGTCTGTGGGAGCAGCGCCCACTGTCAGCACCCAAAGGTGCTGCTGGAGGGGGTCAGGGTGCTGGGGGGGGGTCCCACCTGCTGTGGTCTTGGTGCCGTGGGGCTTCAGCTCCAGCGCTTGGAAGAGGTAACAGCGCAGCTGGAAGGAGCTGGGTCCTGAGGAAGGAGGAAGGGGTGTCAGGAGGCTCTGGGTTAGTGTTAGCACTGGGGACCCCTGGACCCCCAGAATCCTCCCCCTGTGTCCTGTGGCTCACGCTCGAAGGTGCAGAGGATGACAGGCGTGGGGTGCTGGGGGTGTCCCCGGCCTTTGGGTGTTGCTGCCATCTGCTTGCTCTCTGGCATTTCCTCTGCATCCTACAAGTTGGGATGTGGGCTAGGGCAGTCAACCCGGCCCCCTTGTCCCACTGTCCTCATGTCCCCCCATCCCGCTGTGCCTGTGTCCCACTGTCCCTGCATCCCCACACCTCTGCATGCCTCTCTCTGTTCCTCCCTCTCAGCATTCTTCTGTCCATCCCTCCGTCCCACCCCTGCATCCATCTCTCCCTCCCTCCCTGCCTGCCCTCGCATCCATCTGACCCTCTGTCCCTTCATCCCTGCATCCATCCCTCTGTCCTTACATCCCTCTGTCCTTGAATCCCTGCATCCCTCTGCCCCTTGTCACTCCTTCCCTCCATCCCTCTGTCCTTCCCATTCCTTTATCCCTGTTTCTTCCTCCTTACATCCATTCCTCCATCCATCCCCCTGTCCTCAAATCCCCACATCCCCCTGTCCCTCCATCCCTTTCCATCCCTCCCTCCATCCCTCTGTCCCTCCCTTCACCCCCATCCCTCTCATCCCTCCGTCCATCCCCATCCGTACCGCTGTGCCCTCGAGGAGGAAGATGGCAGCCACAGATGAGGGCAGCTCTGGCACCATGTGCCGACGCCAGCAGCGCCGCCGGCACGCATCACCCGCTCGGTGCTGCAGATGGAAGCGGCCGCCCCACAGGGATGCGTACTCCCATGCTTTATCCGGAGCCTCGGGGCTGTGCTGTGGGGATGGGTGGCACAAAGGTGATGGTGTGGGGAGAGAAGGATGCACAGAGCAGGGGGCTGGTGGCCAAACACCTGTCCCTGCCACCCCATCCTTGTCACCCACCCCCATCCTTGCCATTCCACCCCTGCTACCCCCTTCCAGCCACCCCATCCTGTTCAACCCCATCCTGTCACCCCCTTCCTTGCCACCCCACCTGCGCCACTCCACTCTGGTCACCCTGCCACCCCATCCTTGTCACCCCCAACCTCAGCACTCCATTTTTGCCACCCCCTCCCTACCACCCTCACATCCACCTCCCCATCCCCTTCCATCCTCATACCTCCCACACTGGTCCTGCCACCCCATCCTTGTCCCCCCCATCCTATCACCCTTTTCCTTGCCACCCCACCAGCCCCATATGTGCCACCCCATTCCCACCACCACATCGGTGTCCTGTTCCTGGGCACTGCTGTCCCTACGCCGGGTGCGCAGCCATCGCCGCCGTCGCTGTGTGTGATACATCTCCTCTTTGGGGTGCCATGCAGGTGAGGGGTCTCCGGCCGCCACGCTCACCCCATACTCCCATCCTGCATCACCCACGTTGTCGTCGTCACCTCTGCCACCCCCTCAACCCAGCACACCCACATGGGGACATCGCTCACCAGCCTCATCCACGGCCCCTGTCACCTCCACCCGCCAGTCATCGGTGACGTGCCAGCCTTGGGGACACACCACCTCCTCCTTGGGGGGCACCGCCGCGCCGGCCTGCAGCAGACAGAAGCTGAGCTCTGGGGCATCTGTGCCACTCAACTGCCCCCCGTGTCACCCCTTCTCACCACATCAGTGCTGGGCACAGCAGCAGGTCCCCATTCCCCGCCGCGCCGCCGGCTCTGGTTCTCATAGACCTCCTCCAGCACCTCGTCCATGCCAGCCTCGGGCTCCGGCAGCAGCCTGAGGACGGGAGCAGCTGCCATCACCTCGCTGTCCCCACGCACGGGGAGGGGTGTCCCTTGGGCTCTCACCTCCGTGGCGGTTCCACAGCCCAGGGCCCATCCCAGCACCAGCCCTGGGGGGGTCGGATGCGCTCGCGGGGCAGCGCCACTCTGCCGGCCACGTCGGAGAAGCTGGGGCGAGCTGGGAGCGCCTGCCTGCTCCATTTGCCCAGGATCTTCATCTGGTTCTCATACTGTAGGAATGGGGCGCCGCTGTGTCACCATGTCACCGTGTCACAGCGCCATGGCATCGCCACGTCACCTCATCACCTCATCACCCCATCATGTCACCATGTCACCGTGTCACTGCGTCATGGCGTCACCACGTCACCTCATCACCCCATCATGTCACCATGCTGTCCTGTCACAGCACTGCTGTGTCACTATATCAATGCGTCATGGTGTCACCATGTCACCCTGCAACCTTGTCACCACGTCACCATGTCACAGCATCACCACGTTACGATGTCATCATGTTGTCATGGCACAGCATCACTGTGTCACCATATCGCCATGTCATGGTGGCACCACGTCTTTATGTCACCATGTCACCATGTCACAGCATCACCATGTTACGATGTCATCATGTTGTCATGGCACAGCATCACTGTGTCACCATATCATCATGTCACAGTGTCACCACATCACCATGTTACCATGTCACAGCATCACAGTGTCACCAGATCACCATGTCACTACATCGTGATGTCATCATGTCCCCATGTCACTGTGTCACTATGCCATCATGTCACAGTGTCACCGTGTCACCACATCATCATGTCATCACGTCACTGCGTCACAGTGTTGTCATGGTCACCATGTCACCTCACCACCATGTCACAGTGTCACCATGTCATGGTGTCACTATGTCTCAGTGTCACCATGTCACTGTGTCACTGCATCACCATATCACCACGTCATCATGTCACAACGTCATCATGTCACCACGTTACTATGTCATCATTGTGTCACCTCATCACCATGTCACATGTCATAATGTCACAGTGTCACTACCTCGTGGTGTCACCATGTCACCATATCACCTCATCATCACATCATGGCATCACCATGTCACTGTGCCACTACCTCACGGTGTCACCATGTCACCATATCACCTCATCACCATGTCATGGTGTCACAACGTCACCATGTCATCATGTCACTGTGTCACTACCTCGTAGTGTCACCATGTCACCATATCACCTCATCACCACATCATGGCATCACCACGTCACCATGTCACCATGTCACTGTGTCACTACGTCACCATGTCACCATGTCACCATGTCATTGTGTCACCCTGGTATAGTGTCACCATGTCATGGTGTCACAGTGTCACAGTGTCACCACGTCACCACGTCACCATGTCATGGTGTCACTACATCACGGTGTCACCATGTCACCATATCACCTCATCACCACATCATGGCATCACCACATCACCATGTCACCATGTCACTGTGTCAATACGTCACAGTGTCACCACGTCACGGTGTCACCATGTCACAGTGTCACCACGTCACCATGTCATCATGTCACTGTGTCACTACATCATGGTGTCACCATGTCACCATGTCATTGTGTCACCCTGGTATCGTGTCACCATGTCATGGTGTCACAACGTCACAGTGTCACCACGTCACCATGTCATCATGTCACTGTGTCACTACATCACGGTGTCACCATGTCACCATATCATCTCACCACCACGACAGAGTGTCACCACGTCACCACGTCACGATGTCACTTTGTCCCAGTGTCACCTCGCTGTCCCCTGCCCAGCACTCACTGTCTCAGCATAGACGTGCAGGGCGCCCTCCAAGTAACGCGGCAGCTCCTGGCTCTCAGCCACACGCCCCAACCACAGCCGGACCCGGAGCTGGGCATGGAGGTGTCCTGGGACCTGGGGACATCGTGGGGGGACATGAGTGTGGCACAAAGGGGACATGGAGGGTAGGGATACAGAGGGGATGTGGGAAGGTATAGAGGAAGAGGTGAGATGGGGAAATGTTGAGGGAAAATGGAGGGGACAGAGGGGACACGGAGCGGACATGGAAGGGACAGGGTGAAGATATAGATGGGATGTGGAATGAACGTGGAAAGGACAGGGAAGTGACATAGATGGGACATGTGAGGACATGGGGGAAATGTGGAGAGGATGTGGAGATGTCACAGGTGGGGCACAGAAGGGACATGGAAGTGAATTAGATGGGATACAGAGAGGACTTGGAGATAGAGAGGGGTTGGGTATGGGGGGTCATGGAGGTGACATAAATGGGACATGTAGAGGACATGGAGATGACATGGAGTTGACATGGGGGTGACACAGAGGGGACATGGAAGAGATACGGAGAGGACTGGGAGAGGATGCGAAGAGCATGGAGAGGGGACATGGAGGGGACATGGTTTGAATGTTGAATGGATATACAGGGGGAGAGGAGATGGAGGGGACATGAAGGGAAAGGACATGGAGGTGGCACAGATGGGACATGGATGGGATGTGGAAGGGATGGGGAGGTGACATAGATGGGACACGGATGGGACACGGAGGGGATATGGAGAGGTTGTAGAGGGGACTATGGAGGGACACAGGACACTGAAGGAAAGTGGGGGGGATATGGAGAAGACTTAGAGAGGACACAGGGGGGACATGGAGGTGGCATAAATGGGACATGGAGGCACCACGGAGAGGAAAGTGGAGGGGGTATGGAGTTGGCATGGGAGTGAGACGGAGGGGACAAGGGAGAGAATGAGAAGAGCATAGAGAGGGGAGATGGAGGTGACATGGTTTGAATGGTGAATGGGCATACAGGGAGAGAGGACATGGAGGGGACATGAAGGGTCTGCAGGGAGGATATGGAGGTGACATAGATGGAACACATAGGGGACGTGGCGGGGATATGGAGAGGTTGTAGAGGGGGCTATGGGGCGGATACAGATGGGACACCGAAGGAAAGTGGAAGGGATATGGAGGAGATTTGGAGAGGACACGGAGGGGAATGGACTGGATTTTGGGGGAAATGGGGAGGTAGAAGAGGCGCTGAGGGGCCATGGGGGGTCCAAGGGCTGCTTGTGGCCTTACCTCCAGCATCAGGGTGTGCGTCCGTCCACAGAGCCACCCGCAGGCTGCGGGGCCGTGGGCTGAGCAGGCGAGGCGGTGTGCGGGGATGCGGGCACAGGCCAGGCAGCGGGCACCGCTCCGCAGCCACAGCAACACGTCGGGAACACCGGCCTGAGGCTGGGACAGAGCAGGACAAGATGGAGGGGGGACACCCGTGTGGAAGGAAGGGATGCCGTTCAGAGGGACCTCAGCGGGCTTGGAAAGTGGGTGTGGGTGAACCTAATGAGGTTCAACACAGCACAGCGCAAGGTTTTGGACGTGGGCTGGAGGAACCGTAGGTATGTGCACAGATTGGAAGGAGCGGTGCTTGAGAGCACCCTGCAGAGATGGAGCCGGGGGTCCTGAGGGATGGAAAGCTGAACGCGAGCCAGCAGTGTGTGATTGCAGCTGGGGAACAAATGGCAGCCTGGGCTCCATCAGCAGAGGGGGGGCAGCAGGGACAGGGAGGCGATCGTCCCCCTCTGCTCTGCTCCTGTGAGGCCCCATCTGCAGCACTGCGTCCAGGGCTGGAGCCCCCAGGACAAGAAGGACAGGGAGCTGCTGGAGAGGATGCAGAGGAGCCGCAGAGATGAGCAGGGGCTGCAGCACCTCCACCACGAAGACAGGCTGAGGGAGCTGGGCTTGTTCAGCATGGAGAAAAGAAGGCTGCGGGGTGACCTCAGTGCAGCCTGCAGTGCCTGAAGGGAGCCTGCAGGCAGGAGGGGAGTCAGCTCTGTGCAAGGGGAGATGGCAGCAGGACGAGGGGAAACGAATGGAGGGAGGGCAGCTGGAGGTTGGATGTCAGGGGAAGTTGTGTGCTGTGAGAGCGGGGAGGGGCTGAACAGCTGCCAGAGAGGCTGTGATGCCCCGTCCATCCGTGCAGGTGTTGGAGGCCAGGTTGGATGGGGCCCTGGGCAGCCTGGGCTGCTGTTGGATGTGGAGGTTGGTGGCCCTGCGTGCGGCAGGGGGTTGCAGCTCCGCGATCCTCGAGGTCCCTCCAGCCCTGGCCGTTCTGTTTTTCTGTGTGTGTGATTCTGTGACATCAAGAGGCAAAAAAACCCAAACCACAAAACCCCCTCAAAACGGGGCTTCCTCCACACCTCAGCCTGCAGGGCGGCCACCCGGCCCAGCCAGGCCTCGGCCTCGGGGAGCAGCTCGGCCCAGGCCCGGTGCGGAGGCCCAGCAGCGGCAGCCGAGGCGAGGAGCTGCAGGAGCTGCAGGCGGGCGGCGCGCAGCTCCACGTCCAGCCGCGTCCGGGGGTGCTGGGCCTGCAGCACAGGCAGGGCAGCCCTGGGGAGAGGATCTGGGGATGCTCACCTGCCTGGTTTGCCCCCAGAATGTTTAATTTTCACCCCAAAACGCCCCTCATTTCATCCCAGATGACACCATAATTGCAGCCCAGATCCTCCACAAAACGCCTTGTTTCCCTTGAAAAAGAGCCTCGTTTTCCTACAGATCATCCCGTTTTCTCTCAAGATACACCTGATTCTCATTAAAAAATATCATAGAATCCTAGAATCACTCAGGTCAGCAAAGACCTCAAAGATGAGTCCAACCATGCCCCAACCATGCTGCCCTCATCAACAGCCCTCCACTCAGCCGTGTCCCCGAGCGCCACATTCAGGATTTCAAGCATCCATTTCCACCTCAGAAATGCCCTCCGTCCTCCCCTCCTCCCCAAAAATGCACAACTGCCATCCAACCCAACCCACTCCTGCCTCAGCAAAGCCCCCATCTCATAGAACCATGGAATCACCAAGGTAGGAAAAGACCTCCAAGATCCTCCAGCCCAACCACCCCCCTGATCCCCAATAGCTCTCACAACCTCACTTTGGCCTCCAGACGCCCCATATCTCCATAGAATTGCCCCCCCACTCCCCTCTAAAATACTCCCACCCCCAAAAAACACCCGATTTCCCCCCATTACACCAATTTTTCACCCCAAATGCCACTTTCCCCCCCAGAAACACCGATTTTCCTCCTAAAACACCCAATTTCCCTGCAAAACGCTCCACGTCTGGCCCTCAAATGCTCATTTTTCCCCTAACTGAATCATTTTTTCCCTCCGACGTCCCCTTCCCCCCCAAAACACCCATTTTTTTCCCCCCAATGCCCCATTTCCTCCCCCATAAATGCTCTATTTCCCCCGCAGATTTCCCGTTTTCTCCTATTTGTGCCCAACTTTCACCCCAAATCCTGCATCACCCCCCACAAACGCCCAGTTTCCCCCTGAAATCTCCCATTTACCCCCACTGTTTTTCCCTCCAGTGCCCCATGTTTTCCTCAGAACGCCCCACTGCATCCTCCCTGGTGCTGGGCTCCCTTCCCCACCCCACTTCCAGCATTGGGGTCAATGATTAAAGCATCCACAGCCCCCCCTCCGCCTGCTGACCTGCAGTCCTGCGCCAGCTCACGCAGCAGCTTCCTGCCAACGTCCCCAAGGGCATCCGGCCTCGCGTTCCGCAGCATTGCCACATTTCCCTCCTGTGGAACCTCACCGTTGACCAGCCCCCACCCACTGCTCATCCCTGCCACCCGTCCCCATGTCTGTGTGTCCCCACGTCCCCCATCCCTACATCCCCGTGTCCCCATGTCTGTAGGGGTCACCACTTTCCCCTGTCCATGTATACTTGCATCCCCACATCCATCTGAGCATCGTTACGGTCCAACTTTAAGGTCCTTTTCAATCCAAACCCTTCCATGTGTCCCCGTCCCGTGTGTCCCCATGTCCCTGCGTGCCCACATCCGTGTGTCCCCACATCCATGCGTTCCATCCCCATATCTGCACATCCATTTGTCCCCATGTCCCTGCATTCCCACATCCTCGTGTCCCCACCCCTTGTGCCCCATGTCACCATGTCCCCATGTTCTCACATCCATGTCTCCCCATGTCCCCATGTCCCCACATCCACATGTCCCCATCCCTTGCACCCCATGTCCCCATATCTTCACATCCATTTGTCCCCATGTCCCTGCATGCCCACATTCACATGTCCCTATACCTTGTGCCCCACATCCCCATGTCCCCATATCCCCACACCCATGTGTCCCCATGTCTCTGTGTCCCCACATTCACATGTCCCCAACCCCCTGTGCCCCATGTCACCATTTGTCCCCATGTTCTCACATCCATGTCTCCCCATGTCCCCATATCCCCACATCCACATGTCCCCATCCCTTGTGCCCCATGTCCCCACATCCCCAGACCCATGTATCCCCATGTCCATGTGTCCCCACATCCATGTCCCCACCCCCCTGTGCCCCATGCCCCCACATCCCCATATCCCCACATCCACTTGTCCCCACGTCCCTGCATTCCACATTCCCATGTCTCCATCCCTTGTGCCCCATGTCCCCATGTCCCCACATCCATTTGTCCCCATGTCCCTGCATCCATGTCCTCACCCCCTGTGCCCCATGTCCCCACATCCCCATATCCCCACATCCATTTGTCCCCACGTCCCTGCATTCTCACATCCCCATGTCCCCATGTCCCCACATCCACATCCTCACCCCCTGTGCCCCATGTCCCCACGTCCCCATATCCCCACATCCATTTGTCCCCACATCCCTGCATTCCCACATCCCCATGTCCCCATGTCCCCATATCCACGTCCTCACCCCCTGTGCCCCATGTCCCCATATCCCCACATCCATTTGTCCCCATGTCCCTGCATTCCCACATCCCCATGTCCCCATGTCCCCATATCCACATCCTCACCCCCTGTGCCCCATGTCCCCACGTCCCCATATCCCCACATCCATTTGTCCCCACATCCCCCCATGTCCCCACCTCCACGCCTCCCCCCACCCCTGGCTGCTCACCAGCCTCTCGCCCACACTGTGCATCAGGTTCTGCCCGTCCCACCGCTGCCCAGCGTCCTCCCAGCTGGAGGTGACAGCCACCACCGGCTTGCTGTCATGCCAAGGCATGTAGTAGTAGTGGTTCCCTGCACGCACAGCGGGATGAGCACAGGGATCCCAGTGGGATGAGCACCCCATGGTGTCCCCAAGGGGACGGGGGGTGTCCCCTGCTTTGCTCACCATCAAAGAGGGGGTGGCCTTGCGGTGTGGCAGCGGGGCGGCACGAGGTGTCCCCGGTGTCCCCATGGTTGCCGATGCTGAGCTCGAAGCACAGAGGTTCGGATGTGGGGGGCAGCATGGTGGCAGAGTAGAACACTGCGCAGAGCCCCAGGCGGTGGCGGCGGGGCAGAAGGCGCTGCAAGAAGAGAAAATGCCCCCCAAAAACCCAAATAATTCCCCCCTACCCTGGGATAAAAAGCGACCACGCGTCCCTGTGTCCCCACCTGCACACGGGTGATGTCCTCCGGGGCGATGGCGTCCTGCTGGCGCCCATCGGAGTCCCCTGTGTGGGTGCTGAGCTCCAGCAGCACCCGGCCCCTGTATGCCACCATGGTGTCCTGTAACATAGAGGGGGGGTGCTGGGGGGCTGCGTCCCCCCTGAATGCAGGCGATGCTCCATGCTGTCACCTACTGCACTCACGCTGGGCACATCAGCAGCATCTCTCCGTGGACCATAGAAGGGGAGGAAGCTGGGTCCGAAGCAGGGTAAGAAACCTGGGACCCCTCCTAAAGCAAACCATGGGGTTCAGGAAGGGAGGGGCTGCAAGCTGGGACCCCCCCTCCCCCCTAAAAGTGGGACCAGACTCACCTTCAAGCTCAGCACCGGCAGAGGAGATGTGGGAGAGGTGGAGCTTGGCTGTGCCCAGCACCTTGGACCTGAGGGCAAGGGGTGAGGGCTGGGGGCAACACCGGGGGACCCCCAAATTGAGGGATGCCCCAATTACCCGCTAAGGATGGCCAGCTCGACGGCGTCACAGAGCGGGGGCAGCTGGGGGGACAAAATTGGGGAGGGGGAGGAAATCGAGGATTCAATCGGGGATCTTAAATAAGGGGTTTATCGGAGAGCCCACTTGGGGCGGGGGGCGTCTCACCCGCAGGGGGAAGAAGAGCACTTCGTTCCATGTGGGCTTGGCATCGGGGGGCATCGCTCGAGTGCAGAGCTGTGTTGGGGACACTGTCACCCCTGGGCACGGGTCAGCAGCACCCACTGTGCCCCCAGCACCCACTGTGCCCCCAGCACCCACCGTCCTGCCCGCAAAGCTGGCGCGCACTGCCACTGCCACGAAGCTCCTCTTGCTGCCGGCAAGGAACGGACGGGATGGCTCCTCTGTGCCAGGAGTGATTGCGTTAGGTTGAGTTAGGGTTAGGGTAGGGTTAGGTTAGGGTTGTGTTAGGGTTAGGGTCAGGTTAGAATTAGGTTAGGTTAGGTTAGGGTTGTGTTAGGGTTGTGTTAGGATTAGGTTAAGTTAGGGTTAGGGTTGTGTTAGGGTTAGGGCTAGGTTAGGATTAGGTTAGAGTTGTGTTAGGTTAGGGTTAGGTTATGTTAAGGTTAGGGATAAGTTAGGATTAGGTTAGGGTTGATTTAGGTTAGTCTAGGGTTAGGGTTAGGTTAGGTTAGATTAGGGTTGGGTTAGGGTGAGTTTAGGGTCAGGGTTAAGTTAGGGATAAATTAAGGTTGGGTTAGTGTTAGGGTTAGGGTTGAGTTAGGTTAGGTTAAGGATGAGTTAGGATTAGGTTAGGGTTTAGTTAGGTTAGGTTAGGGTTAGGTTATGTTAAGGTTAGAGATGAGTTAGGTTAGGTTAGGGTTAGGTTAGGGTTAGGTTAGGTTAGATTAGCGTTGGGTTAGGGTGAGTTTAGGGTCAGGGCTAAGTTAGGGATAAATTAAGGTTGGGTTAGTGTTAGGGTTGGGTTAGGTTACTGTTAGGGCTGCGTCAGGGTTAGGTTAGGGTTCTTTATAGGGCTATATTAGGGTGAGATTAGGGCTAGGCTTAGAGTTAGAGTTGGCACTAGGGTTAGGACTAACGTTTGGGCCAGTTTTAGGCTTAGGGGACGTTTGGTGGCATCCACGCCCCTCGCAGCCCTCACCCACCCCAGGGCAGCTCCTCAGCACAGTAGATGCGGAGCTGCAGCGTGGCCACGCATGGGGTGAGCAACGCAGACTGCAAGAGATTGGCTTCCACCTCCTGGCTCCCTGCTGCCTCCTCCCGTTCCTTTAAGAAAAAGATACGTATGTACCGATACAGGCTATGTTTTAGTTAATTAATCCATTAACACAACGATGCTTAAAGGTGCTCACCGACACGGGTTCGCCGGCACGCAGCACGGCCGCGCCGATACGGAGGTACCCACAGCATCCAGCATCGGGGTGCCGGGGGTGCTGCAGGCTCAGCCACGTCCCACCCAGCCTGCGCCCTGCTCCGGTTGGGGACACCCACATCACCTCTGTGCAGCTCGGTGACCCCGTGGGCAACCAGCACCATGCAGGGCCACCTACCGGGTGCGTTGTAGACGGTGCCGACGTCCAGCTGTTGGGAGCAGGCAGTGCAGGAAAAGGGCCAAGGTGAGCTTTGTCACCCCGTTTCCCCCGCTGTCATCCTTACCTTGAAGGCGCCGATGATGGCATCGGCACGGATGGCCCTGGAGTTGAGAACCTGTGGGGTTGGGGACAAAGTCAGCGGCCGCCACGCTGTCACCATCCCCAAGGTGCCATCGACCCCGACCTGGATGTGGATGGGCACCGCTGCCAGCTGAAGGGGGGTCAGGTGGAAATGCTGAGAAAACACCTAAAAACGGGCAAAGCCATGAGTGCATTGGAGATGGATGAGGGGACAGCAGCAGGTCCTTGTCCCCAGGGCCACCTCATTGTAGTAGGGGTTGTTCCCAGCACGGATCCTGCTCCTGAAGCGATGCTCGCCGATGAGGACCGTCACCACCGGTTTGATGGCACTGCCCTGCAGCTGGTGGCCCTGGAGGACCCTGACCCGCACCTATGGGACACGGCAATGTGGTGACAAGGGACATTGCGCTGAGGGTCACCTCACCCTTGGGTGCCCTACCTGGAAATCCTCCTTCTTCCCCGCTGCAGGTTTGGGGTGGTGGTGCGATGCCATTCCCATGGCTGTCCCCACCACTGGGGTGGGACGTGGGGGGGACAGGCATGGTGCCACCCCCTCTGGCGGCTGGGATGTGACATTCCCTGCTGCCACCTGCCCGGGGGGGACGTAGGAGCAGCGCAAAGAAACAGTGGCCCCTGTGGGATGTCCCTGAGGGTCTCGCAATGGGAGCTGGCTGAGATCAAGCGGCAGCCCGGGGTCCTCCGCCAGGCAGCGCAGAGGCACCGTGGTGGCACCCAGGAGCCTGCAAGGATGGGGACAGTGAGCGCAGCCACCGTGGGGGTGGCACCCTGCAGTGCTCACAGGGCGACACTCACCTGTGTGCTTCTGGCTGACCCCAGAGCTGCAGGCGCAGGGCCAGGCTGTCCGTGGGGCGCAGGGGACGTGCGGCCAGAGGCCACACCAGCGTCTGTGGGATGGGGGACAGAGGTTGGCAGGGTGGCCACGTGCCCCCATGCTGCTGTCGGCCACCTCTGGGTCAACTCACCTCGTTCCATGCTGGGCTGCGCTCTGCTGGCACCACCCGGGTGCTCCTGGGGACACCTGGAGGGACAGGAGTTGGGTTGTGGACACTGATGTGGGTGGCACACGTCACCATCCCACGAGGACATCCAACAGCATCCCACCCCATGAGGTGGCTCAGTGCCACCCCATCCCGTGACGACGACACGAAGGTGGCTGCTGCCACCCAGAAGTGCAGGGACAGCCACCTCAACGTCCCCTTGTCCCCAGCAGTACCTCTGAAGCGAGCATAAACGTGCACACCGGGTCCTGCACCGGTGGCCGCCGGGAGGTGAGCACTGGCCACCAGCAGCCTCAGCATGGCCGTGTCCCTGTGTCACCACGGCGCTGTCACCATGGTGCCGTCACATTCCTGAATGCATTGGGGTGGGGCACAAGAAGGGACATCGATGCTGCTGTAGGGTGGGTGTCCCCATGTCACCCAGGAGCTGTGTCACCGTGCGTCTGTGTCGCTGTGTCCGTTTGTCCCCACGTCTGTGTGGCTCTGTGTTACCGTGTCCAGCCGTCCCCATGTCGCTGTGTCTTCATGTTGTGTCCCTGTATCTGTGTGATGTGTCACCAAGCTCTCATATCCGTGTGTCCCCATATCCTCATGTCCATGTGCCCCTTGTCACTGCATCCCTGTGTGCCCATGTCCCCCTGCCCCTCCTTTCCGTATGTCCCCCTGCCCCATGTCCATACAGACATCATTATGGCCCACCTTTAAAGTCTCTTTTCAATCCAACCCATTCCTTGTGCCCACATGTCCACGTGACCCACATCACTGTGTTCCCATGTCCCCATATCCCACATCCATGTGTCCCACATCCCCATGTCCCCATGTCTGTGTGTCCCATGTCCCCATATCCTCAAATCCATGCACCCCACATCACTCTGTACCCCATGTCCTCACATTCATTTGTCTCCATGTCCCCATATCCCCACACCCATGCACCCCATGTCACTCTGTGCCCCATGTCCCCACATCCATTTGTCCCCCGTCCCTATGTCCGTGTGTCCCATGTTCCCATGTCCCCATATCCCACATTCATGTTTCCCACATCCCCATGTCCCTACGTCCATGTGTCCCACGTCCCCATATCCCCACATCCATGCACCCCATATCACTCTGTGCCCATTTCCCCACATCCATTCGTCCCCCTGTCCCTATGTCCATGCACCCCATATCCCCATGTCACCATATCCCCACATCCACGCATCCCATGTCACTCCGTGCCCCATGTCCCCATATCCCACATTCATGCATCCCACATCCCCATCTCCCCATGTATGTGTGTCCCATGTCCCCATATCCCCACATGCACGCACCCCATGTCACTCTGTGCCCCATGTCCCCACATCCATTTGTCCCCCTGTCCCTATGTCCATGTGTCCCATGTCCCCATGTCCCTGTACCCTCACATCCATGCATCCCATGTCACTCTGTGCCCCATGACCCCGCATCCATTTGTCCCCATGTCCCTGTATCCCCACATCCACAAGTCCCCATGTCCCCCATCCACGCACCCCCCCCATACGCCGTCTCCGCGCTCACTCCGCTCCGCGCTCCACTTTCCTCCTCTTGGCTCCTCCCACCCCGCTCCGCTCCACGCGAATCCGCTCTCCGCGTCTTCCCTCCGCCCATCGCTTTCCCGCGCATGCGCCTCCTCCTCCCGCCGCTCCTCCCTCCGGCCGCGCATGCGCGGTGCGCGCCGCGGGGCGGGCGGGGGGCGGCGGTGCCATGGCGCAGCGCGGCGGGGAGCGCGAGCGGGAGCTGCAGTGGTCGGCGAGGAGGATGGGGACCTCGCTGCTGTTGCAGCTGTCGGCACACGAGCGAGAGCTCGACCTGGTGTGTCTGGACCACAGCTACGCCAAGCCTTGGAGCGCCCACCCAGACGCCAGCGCCGCCCGCCCCGCCCGAATGCTGTTCCTCACCCCGCGGCGGCAGCCCGGCACCGCCCTGTGAGGGGATAAGGGGGGATGGGGGGTCTGTGAGGAGAAACGTTGGGATCTGAGGGGTCTGTGAGGGGCTGTAGGCCTCTGTGGGGTGAGTTGTGAGGGGAAAGCGTGGGGTTTGGGGGCTGAGGGGTTGTTGGGGGTCGGTGGGGAGGGGTGTGAGGGGGTTTGTGAGGGGAAAGTTTGGGATGTGGGGGGGCTGAGGGGTCTGTGAGGGGCTGAGGGACTCTGAGGGACTTGGGGTGGTTTCTGAGTGGAAAGTGTGGGGTTGGGGGCTGAGGGGTTGTGGGGGGGGTGTTTGTGAGGAGAAAGTTTGGGATGTGGGGGGCTGAAGGGGCTGAGAGACTCTGAGGGGTTCTGGGTTGTTAATGAGCGGTAATTGAGGAATATGGGGGGGTGTAGGGGTCTGTAAGGAGGGTTTGGGGCTGTTCCTGTGGTGGAAGTGAGGGGTTTTGGATGATGAGGGATATAGGGGTCTGTGTGGAGGGTCCTGAGGGTTTCTAATGGAGAAGTGATGGATTTTAGAGATTTCTGAGCAGAAAGTTTGGGATGTGAGGGGTTGAGAGACTCTGAGGAGGGACCTGGGGTTGTTAATGAGCGGTAATTGAGGAATATGGGGGGATGTAGTGGCCTGTAGGGGTCTGTAAGGAGGGTTTGGGGCTGATTCTGAAATGGAATAGAGGGGTTTTGGGTGCTAAAAGAGTATAGGGGTCTGTGTGGAGGGTCCTGAGGATTTCCAATGGAGAAGTGATGGATTTTAGAGATTTCTGAGCAGAAAGTTTGGGATGTGAGGGGTTGAGAGACTCTGAGGAGGGACCTGGGGGGGTTTCTGAGTGGAAAGTGTGAGGTTTGGGGGCTGAGGGGCTGTTAGGGGTCAGTTGGGAGGGATATGAGGTGGTTTGTGAGGAGAAAGCTTGGGATTTGGTGGGCTGAGGGGTCAGTGAGGGGCTGAGAGACTCTGAGGAGGGTCCTGGGGTTGTTAATGAGCAGTAATTGAGGAATATGGGGGGGATGTAGTGGCCTGTAGGGGTCTGTAAGGAGGGTTTGGGGCTGTTCCT
This sequence comes from Lagopus muta, assembly GCF_023343835.1. Lineage (NCBI taxonomy): Eukaryota > Metazoa > Chordata > Aves > Galliformes > Phasianidae > Lagopus > Lagopus muta. The sequence goes on from NC_064459.1 coordinate 1,621,532, forward strand.
GTGGTGGAAGTGAGGGGTTTTGGGTGCTGAGGGAGTACAGGGGTCTGTGTGGAGGGTCCTGGGGGGGAGGTTTCCAATGGAGAAGTGATGGATTTTAGGTCTGAAGGTCTGTAGGGGGCTGTGAGGAGAGATCTGGAGTGGAGTTTGTGAGGAGGGAGTTTGGGATGTGGGGGGCTGAGGGAGCTGGGAAAGGGATCCGGGGGGATTCTGAGGGGAGCTGTTGGGTTGTGGGGAGGGAAATGGGGGGTTGGGGGATGGGGGGGGTGTCCTGTGGGATTTGGGGTCTGGGAGAGCAGTGTGGGGTTGGGGGTTTTGTGAGGGGAGAGTGGGGAATAGGGTGTCTGTGGGGGCTGCAAGGGGGGAGATCAGGAAAGGTCTGATTGTGGCTGGGGGCTGTTTGGGTGTCTGTGGGTCTGAAGGTGAGGCAGAGCCAGGAAATGTGGGCCAGGGTCACACAGGAGCAGGTTGTGGAGTCTGTGGGGAAGAGCTGAGAGCTGCAACAGGAGCAAGGGGCTGCGGTGAGGTGTGGGGATGCACACAGGGTTGCAGTGCAGGGGCTCGGTGTCGGGGTCTGAGATCTCAGCAAGGCTCAGGGGCTGCTTTGCTTTGGCTGGAAGTGGCACAGGGGGCTGGTGGAGAGGCTGAGAGGATTGTAGGTTATTGCCAACACCTGCCAGCAGCTATGGCTGCATTGTTAAGCATTAATGTCTGGTTGTTTTAGCGTTCATGATTTAACCTTGCAGCCACAGTCAGGATTTGGGCTTTGTGTGTCTGTGGGGGGGCTGCTCTTTGTGGGCTCTGTTCACCCAGTTTCTTCCAGCTGGTCTTAAGTCCTCCGTCACTCCCCTCAATGTGGGGCCTGTGTTACTCATAGGAGGCAAAGCTCTGCAGCTCCTCGGGGGTTCAAAGTGCGGGCTGTAAGGTTAGATGGAGAGGTTGGGTGTGAGGCATGATGGTGGGACACCTGAGTGTGAGACCTGTGCAGGGTCTGAGGCACACGTCCTCAAGGCAGTGGATGAAAGGACTGTGGGATGGGTCAGTCTGGAGAAGAGTAGGCTTGGGGGATTCCTCATCACTGCATCTCCGTGGCAGGAGGTTGTGGTGAGGTGGGGATCAGGCTCTGCTCCCAGGTAACAGCAATGAGAGGCGATGGACTCAAGTTGCATTGGGGGAGGGTCAGGTTGGGTATCAGGAAGAATTTCTTCTCCCAAAGGGTTGTGATGCAGTGGCACAGCTGCCCATGGAGGTGGTGGAGTCACCATCCCTGGGGGTGATCAGGAGCTGTGGAGATGTGGCACTGAGGGATGACCTGGTGTAGGGAACTGCTTTGGCAGAGGGGTTGGACTCGATGATCTCTGGAGGTCCCTTCCAACCCCTACAATCCTGTGATTTACTGGAATCACTGGACCCAGCTGGCCACAAACTACTCTCACTTAACAGACCCTAAGGTCTGTCAGATCAGACCTGAGATCGGTTCCATTCTCTGAAGCACGATTCCTCCTTACAGAGAGGCCGATGTCCCCATCGATGTGGAGTCGGTGACGCCGACGCCGGTGCCGCTCTACGACAACCAGAAGGCGCGCAGCGTGATGAACGAGTGTGAGAGGCACGTCATGTTTGCTCGCACGGATGCAGATGCTCCTCCACCCCCAGATGACTGGGAGGAACACGTGAACAGGTAGAGCAGAGCGAAGAGGGGTGGGCTGAGAGGGAAACTGTGGCACCAAACAGCTGTGTGTTGTGTAGAGGGGGGTTTTTTCAGTGCTTTGTTATGTGTGGCTGATGTGCCTGAGCTGGGGAGTGTTCAGAGAGAGTAATTTCCTCATATGGAGATCCCTCCTGTTTGGAGGAGCTTGGGACACTTGTTAGATGGCACACAGATCCCCAGCTCAGCTGTAATGCAATGCTGTACAGTTAAAAAGAAGAGGATGTGAGTCAATTTACCATTGCAAACCCTGCCTGTAAGCGTGGTCAGTCAGTTTGAACTCTTGACATGAGGAGGAACGGTGGTTTGGAGGAGAAGGAAAATAACCTATGCCAAAAAGAGTGATTGTTGTAGTTTTATTTATGGTTTCTGTTGCCTCTGCTTACAGAGGGGGGCTGCTTACCTGCCTTGGGAGTGTGCAGCAGCTGCAAGAACTGAGATGTGTTTCCCTTTGGTTTTCTCCCCAGGACGGGCTGGACGATGGCCCAGAACAAACTATTTAACAAGATTCACAAAGCGCTGCAGTCTGACAGGCTGGCTCGCTTGGCCAACGAAGGGGTAGGAGCTCTCATTCCCTGCTGCTCTTCCAGCTTCCAGCAGAGTTGTTGTGTGTGTTTTTATTCAGTCCTCCCTTGCAAAGCGGTGGAAGTCCTTTGGGTTCCATGGCCTTAAGAAACAGGGAACTCTGGACTTGGCTGAGGCACGGTTTTGTCCTCGCTGAGGGGATGCTGGCTCTTGCTTGCTGCCCCAGGACTTGGAGCTGATCCATTCCTGTGGGTTGGGATGGACAGGGCACGCTTGACTTTTCCCATAACTTTTTTCTCCTTTCATGTCTGCCTCCTAGGCTTGCAATGAACCAGTCCTGAGGAGGATAGCAGTGGACAAATGTGCTCGGAGAGTCCGCCAGGCGCTGGCAAGCGTGAACTGGGACACCAAACTGATCCAGTGGCTTCACACGACCTTAGTGGAAACCCTCAGTTTGCCAGTGCTGGCTGCTTACCTGGATGCTCTGCAAACACTTAAAGGAAAGGTGATGAGAGCAGTGACACAGATCTTACTGTTTCTTACAACATTCTCCTTTTATTAAAGCTCATTAAAAGGAAACCGGTGGAGACTTCATCCTTTTTCTTTGAAGCTCTGACGGTGTTTAAAAGGCTCTTGGGAAGCCTGTGTGCATTTTCTTAGTCCTTTTCTCCTCTGGTTCCAGATCCCCACTCTGATCGACAGGATGCTGCTCTCCTCCACCACCAAGACGGGGGCAGCAGGCGCTGAGGCTCTGTCTCTGCTGCTGAAGAGACCTTGGGACCCTGCAGTGGGGGTCTTGTCCCATAATAAACCAGTGAGTGCCTCACAGGGACTGAGAAGCCATTCTCCCTGCCCGACGTACTCAAATTGGCTTTGTCTTACTTCTGTTGTCTTTGTTCCATCTCTTTCTGGCTTCCTGGGCTCTCTTGCTTTAGACTTGCTCAGTGAGGTGACTCCTGTTGGGGTCATTTCTCCCCCTGCTATCTCAAGGTAGCTTTTTGCTGGGGAAAGGTTTGCACGTTTAATGAGCTGTGCGAGGTCCTTCCCTCTTTGTCGTGCGTGCCAGGCTGGACTTTGGGTTTATAAACAACCATTTGAATTCTGTGGGTTATCAGGGTTGTGCTGAGTGTTGCACAGCAGCTCTTCTCACCCTGTCTCCCCCTAGAGCTGTTTGGATGGGGAGCTGCTCTGCCATGTTCCCAAAGCAGCAAGTGGTGGAGATTTGGGGCTGGGAGGTGGCTTTTGCTTACGGACCTCTCGTTGAACTTCACAGAGCAAATTGCCTGGTTCCCCCCTCATCCTGATTGCTTCCTCTGGACCCTCCAACTCCATGTTCCCCACCTCTCGACGGCACCGGTTCTGGCAGTCGCAGCTTTCCTGCTTGGGAAAGGTTTGTGTGGTTGGTTTAGAAGGGGGGGGGGGGGGAGGAGGTTCCCATTAACAGCTGTGGCAGAGTGCAGCTGTTGAGCGTGTTTTTATAATCCTGTGGTGCCCCACAGTATTTGATTCTGCTGAGAACAGGCTGACATCTGCTGCCTGCAGCGTCTGGCAGTCAGGGCGCACGCGTTGCCCAAGTCCTGATGCACTCAAACAGAGCTCTGTTGTCAGCAGCGTGGGTTGTGTCACTTCTGTGATGGATCCACGAGTCCTCCAGTAGAAAGAGACTGGAGGAGAGAGGCTGTGGATCACCTCAGATGCAGAGCTGCTGGGTGTAGCGGGTGGATGGGAGTCAGTGCACTTGAGCAGCAGAGATTCTCTGGGAATTCTCTATTCTGGGTTTAATAGCTTGAAGCAAATCCTGGGAGGGAGACAGAAAGCCCTGATTCACGTGGACTTGCAGCACACTCCTGTCGTTGTGCCTTCCTCATTGATTCCTCTTCAATTCCACCCTGCAGGTCATCCCCATTGCCACCCACCTGCTGAACAACGGCAGTGGGGTGGGAGTGCTGCAGTGCCTGGAGCACATGATTGGGGCAGTGAGAAGCAAAGTGGCAGAGGTGAGAGCAGCAGCTCTGCTGCCCAAAGGCGTCGCCTGGTTGCCCGCCCCTCTGCTGACGGCCTTTTTCCTCCCTTAGATTCACAACCACTTCTCTCACAAGCCCATCATCCTGATCGGGTGGAACACGGGTGCCTTGGTGGCCTGCCATGTAAGTACCTGTCACAGCTTTTCACAGTTAAGTGAAGGTGACCGTTGCATTTCAGGCTCTGCTGGATGATTCTCTTCCCTTTCCTCTTGCTGAGATTCATCCCTTTTAATCCCGAGGGTTTGATTTCCCCTCTGTTTTTTCCCCAAACCCTTTTGTTCAACGAATGAAAGTCGAAACAGACGCGGTGTTTCTGAACCCAGAGAAGCATCCTTCACAGCGCTGCTGCGTCAGGCGTTGGGATGCCGACTCTTGCTTCTTTTTATACCCAGGTTTCAGTGATGGAGTACGTCACTGCAGTTGTGTGCCTTGGATTCCCTCTTCTAACAGTGGATGGCCCCCGAGGGGTAAGAACCGACAGGGCAGGGGGGCATTTAATTAACCTTGCTTTATTCTTTAACTTCCAGCTGTTTCACAGAGCCTGGTTTGGGAGTTTAGAAACAACTGGGAGGTTTTTGAGGGATGTCTGAGATGGTTTTGTTTGGAGGAGGTGTTGCACCTGTCGTGGGTTTCCTCGCCTGACCTGGTTTTGCAGCTCCTCCGAGGGGCCTTTGGTGTGCATTGCTTGTGCTCCTGTGTCCAGAGAGCAGCCCAGCACGGCTCATCTGAGCTGCAGTTTCCCATTCTCTTGCAGGATGTTGACGACCCCCTCCTGGAGATGAAGACCCCTGTGCTCTTCGTCATTGGTCAGAACTCCCTGCAGTGCAACATTGAAGCAATGGAAGATTTCCGGGAGAAGATCCGAGCTGATAACAGCATGGTGGTGGTGGGGGGAGCGGATGACAATCTCAGGTGCTGTGCTATGAGCTGGGTCCTTCCTTCCCACGTGGGCAGGATCTGAATGTGCTGCGTACAGAAAGAAATACATAGCAAAAAACGTGGCCCTGATGCACACTCAGGGTCAGCAGCCTTGTTCAGAAGCTGATAGTGGGTGGTTTGGTTAGTTTTTCTGTGATAAATTCACCTTGTTTGTACCAGTTGTAAGTAGAAGATCCGGGATACAGCATGGTGTGATAATAGAGCAGGCATCTGCTGGTGTAGGGAACCTGCTTTGGCAGGGGGGTTGGACTCGATGATCCTTCCAAGGTCCCTTCCAACCCCTACAATTCTGTGATCTGCTTGTGATTCTTTTCCACCTTGCCTCTGGAATGTGCAGCTTATGGAGGCTGTGTCCAGGACTGGGGTGAGGGGGGCTGTCAGAGCCTTGCAGGAAGCACAAAAGGCTTCAATACACTTTGAAGCTTGTTATTCCAGTCTGGAATAACAGCACCCAAAACTGGAGCAGGTTACGTGTGTGGGAATGGGGGGAGCCTGGGGTTAACACAAGGTTCTGGAGCAAGTCAGAAATCTGTAGTGGGGATGCTTGGGAGGGAAAGAAGTGTTAAACTGGGACAGAGGTGAAGCTCTGAAGGGAAGGAAACGCCGTGTTTACATGACAAAAAGCTTTGGTTGTGAACTCAGCCGTGCTGGGCTGCTGTCAGCAAAGCTCTCGGCGTTTTTGAGGGACGGCCCTCGTCGTTCCAGCAGGCGGAGCTCTTGGGTTGAGCAGCGGTGGAACCAGCTGAGACCTCTGTAGGATCTGTGCGAGGGATGAAACCTGCTGTGGTGTGGATTTCAGTCTGGAGTGAAAGATGACGCCGTGGGCATCAGGGGAAAATCAGATGTTTGCTGACTTCCATCTTTTTCAATTTATTTTATTCCACAGGATAAGTAAAGCCAAAAAGAAGTCGGAAGGCCTGACCCAGAGCATGGTGGACAGGTGCATCCAGGTAAAGGCTGAGATCTTCCTTTTAAGCTTTGTACCTACTGAAAAAACGTGCTGAAGTGGCTCGGTGACCACAGGTGATAACCTGGCTGCCAGTGCAGGTTGAGCAAAGTAATCTCTCTCTTAAGAGATGCTTTGAAGTGGTTGTGCCTTTGCAGGAGGTGAGCAGTAAGCTTCCTGTGTGATTGCTTTAAACTAAGCTCAGTTTTCTGCATCTTCCAGCACGCCTGCCTGGGGGAGCAAACAATACTTTGGGAGAAACCATCATGTTTCCCTTCCATCTGCCAGAATTCAATGGAGTATGAGCTTTGATCAGAAAGCTGAGGTCCACCTGCAAGATTTCAGGGGTTTTAAATCTAGAGAGCCCTGTCAGTTTGCTTCTTTGGGAATCCTGAGTTCTTTTTTTCTTTAAGCTGTGAAGGCGAATTATTTAGAGAGAGTTCTGCACCATGCAGCCTAACTCTTGGTTTCGTCTTGCTTAGGATGAGATAGCTGACTTCCTGACTGGCATCCTCACTCGAGCAGAGAGCCACTCGGGCTCTGATCCCCGTGACCTGGATGCTGAGAAGAAGAAGAAGCCACGGGACTCGACCAGGAGGGATCTGTCCTTTGATTTGCCCGAAAGAACCAGCAGGCCTGCCTCACCAGCATCCAGAGTGCCTGCCTCGCCTTCAGGCTCTGAGGTGGGGCGTCCTGCAGGGCGTGGAGAGCTGAGGTTGTGTGAGGAGGTGGTTCTGTGCAGCCAAAAGGTGCAGTGAGGGATGCTCAGCGTTGGTGGGAGGTTGTGAAGGGATGAGTGGCTCACAGCTGGGTGAACAAACCTTGTGAGTTCTGGCTTTTTCAGCAGAGGGACAGGCGTTCTGTGCATGCTTAAGGTTAGGAGTGCCTCTCCTCAGGAAACGTGGGATAAGAGGTGTTTCTTGTCTTATCCAGGACCTGTCCAGTGTCTCCAGCAGCCCCACTTCAAGCCCCAAGACTAAAATGGCTGCTGTGTCCTCCATCCAGAAGCCCACCCCCATCAGCACCGCACAGCTGCTCAAGAGGCAGGTGCAGAGGACAGACACAATCCTGACACACAAGCAGGCCCAAGGTAACAGCTGGTGGCTTTCTTACCTTCTTCACATCTGGATTTTTGCTCTTTTCCCTGAGTTCTTTAGGTTTTATCTTCTGAGTGCTTTCTTGAATCCTTCCTGTGGCAACTTGCTTTGCAGCTCAGTTCCCTGTTTATTGCCACTGGAATGCGGCAGCTGGTGGGGAGGTGAAATTAGGTTGGAAGCAGTGCTTGTGCAGCTTGCAGAGTCTTGTTGCTGTTCCAGGTGGGAAGGATTTTCACTTGTTGTAGCTGACCAAACCACCACGTAGCCATGCTCTCATTCTCCTTTGTCTGTGAGCCCTTTTATTGATGCCTTATATCCCCAGGACTGCTTGGGAGGGGGAGTAAAGAGCTCAGGTGATGATTAAGGATGTTGAATTCTGGCTGAAACAGCGGGGCTCTGATAACTGGAGTCATCTTGTATCAAACACAGAGGAAAAGCTGCTCTGAGCTGTGGGGGTTTTTGTCCTGTTGGATGCTGATTAAAAACCTTTTTGTCCAGCTTCAGTCTGACTGTAAGAGCTGTGAATGTAGGCAGTGGTTTTGCTGGCGGTGTGATCATTTGTGGCAAAAATCAGCAGGAGGTGGGAAGTAGTTCTTCATCTTCCCTTCTGTGCTCGTTTGTTTGCTCGCGATGGCTCTGAACAGGCTGCTTGTTGTCTGCTGCTCTGGGACCCTGCACGCTCTGAAGTCAGGATAGGATCCAGAGGGGAAGTGAGGCTTGCATCTCTCTCGTTTGTCAAGGGATGAGCTAAAGCAGTCTGCTGCTTTGTTGTTGCAGTTGAGGAGGTTCCTAGGTAGCGCACGGAAGGCAGGAGGAGGGTTTGTGTGGCTTCTAATGCGTGTTCCTCGGCAGTAGGTGATCAGGGAAGAGGTGGTGGCTGTGCCCAGAGCTGTTTGCTGCCTGCTGCCAGGTTTCTGTGGGTCACAGCCGTGTCCCTGCAGCTTGCTGCCCCCTCCAGAGCCGGGCTGTGATACTGTAATTCTCTCTGATTCATTTCAGCTCAGTTTGCTGCTTTTCTGAAACAAAACATGCTGGTGAGGAAAGCTCTTCCTCCTGGCACCTCTTCATGTCTCTTTGGTGAGTATCTCCTCACTTCCCACTGTCTCTCTTTCCACCTCCCTCTCTCTCTCTCTCTCTCTCTCTGCTTCCTCCTTTTGACATCTTCCTCTTCCCTTGCACTGGTTTGGGGCACAACCCAACGTTTCCCTTTGTCCCCCTGCTTTTTGCTTTCTCATTGCTGCCTTTGAAGCTTAAACAAACGGCTTGCGTGCAAACTGAGAGCATTAACACCTCCTGAGCTTTTCCCTTTTCCTGCTGCACAGGTAAATACTGGTGTAAACTGGCAGCAGTCCTGCTCTGCTGGGCAGTGGGTGACTTGTATGAGTTCAGCTCCTTCCTATACGGGGGTCAGGCTGCATGTTGGTGGAGCGTCCTTCCTTGTAGTGCAGCAAAGCGGCTGCAGGTGAATGTGGAAATGAAGAGCTGCCATGTGGGTCAGGAGGGGCAGCTGTGGAATCGCAGAACAGAATTTCTTGGCCAGAAAATCAGTGAAGAGCAAAGAAGGCAAAGAGGCGTAGCTTTGGGGTGACTGGTGAGAGCTGGCTCCATGGGGTTGTCCTGACCTGGAGACGCATGGAGGGGAGCTGTGTTTAATCCAGGGATTTGGGAGGCTGCACTTTCAGGAGAGGTGTCAGCTCTCAGCTCAGGTGACCCCAGGAAGCTGGGAGCATCGACAGAAGTGACAACTGCTGAGCTGCAATGCTCCAAACTTTGCATGCTTTTAACTTTCCAAGGCAAACCCTGGCTGCAGTGTAATCTGTGGTATTTTGGATGTGCTGAGCACGTGCAGGATACGGTCCAAACTGCACTGAGGCCCAGTATTGGACCAAGCTGGTTGTCTTACAGATCACCTTCTCTCTAGAGCCTTGTTTGAAAGCAGCACTGTGGTCACTCTGTGAACTGTGCACTTACCCAGCATCAGATGGGAATGGAAACTGCTGACCTGTGCATGTGCCTTTTCACTGTCCTGCTTGGCTGGTGGCACATGGGGGGCTTTGGTGCACACCTGGTGAGGTCTCCAAGGGCCCATTTGATCCGAGCATGTTTGTAGTTGAGTGAGAGACAGCGTGTATTTTGGCTTCCAGGCTTTTGTCTTAGTTACAGGGACTTGCAAACAGGGATTTAGCTGGCTTGCAGCTCTCTGGATGAAGAAGGTTCTCTGGAGCTTTCCCCCTGTTGCTGCAGGTTGCTGCCAGCACCACAGCAGGAGGCAGATGGCCATCCGTCAGTGGTGGGACGCTCAGAGAATGGGTGGGACGTGGCATTTTGTGACTTGCACCTTGGCCCTGTGCTGCCCAGAGGTGCTTATCACGCACTTTCTGGTTAATCCTTTCCCCAGCAAGCTTATGCTGCAGGCAGAACGAAGTGGATGTGAAGGGTCAAGGATCTAACAGCAAAACAAGCAGTTGGTGTGGAAGAGAAATCTCAGCTTGCTGCTTTTCTCCCCAGTACCAAGCAGCTCAGGGCTTGGCTTCGCTGCAGCACCTCCTGTGCTCCTGCCTGCTTCGTGGCCACCTCTGTGCTTCTGTCCATCTCTGGGAGGGCTGGAAGGGACGTGCTGAGTGACAGGCACACAGATAGCTTGGCAGGTGTGTTGGAAGAGCAGAGAGGCTGAGTTCTGATCCCAGCACGCCTGCAAGCAGCTCTGCACCTACATTCTCTTCATCGGGAGATCAGGGATGATATCAGGGTGTGCCGGACTTGGAAGTGAAAAGTGCTTCTGCAAAGATGTCAGTGCTGTAGGCATCTGTTTTTTCTTTGCTGCAGAAGGCAGGGCAGGCTTCCTATGCTGCCTTAACCTGTGAGTGGCTGAAGCTGAGTGCTGCCCTAAGGCTGCAGCTCAGGGCGTGCAGGAGTCAGTGCAGGTGGTGAAGAGGAGAAGTGAGGGCTCCTGGTGCACGGGAGATGGGCGAGGCTGGCATGAAAGGAGCTGCAGGAGTGTGCATGGGCATGCGACCCTTCTCCACACCTTGGTGCACACAGCGGAGCTGCACCAACCTCGAGGAATCGGCCGTTTCAAAAAGCTCCTTCTGTGTCCCCCAGTTCCAGTCTCCTCAGAGCACTCGGAAGGGGCTGAGAAAGATGATGTGCGCGTGCAGCTGAAGAGGCATCAGACCCCCAGCCCGACCCAGTGCAGCAAAACTTCCAAACGAGCCAAAATCAAGGTGACCATTGTCTCTCACGGAGATGCTGCTGGCGTGGGGAACGGAGCAGCCCTCAGTACCCAGGCAGAAAGTGAGTTGCCATGGCATGGCTGCTTGTAAACCAGAGTGCTGCTGTGGCTGTGCCCACGTGGGCTCCTCTGGGGGAGGGGAGGGGAGCTGTGCTTCTGCTTTTTATTTTCTTTTTGAGGAGGTAGCTGCAGAAAACAGACAGCAGTTCAAAGCCACGAGCGGCACGGTGCTGTTGGGGATAGCTGGGGGCACGTGGGGGCTGGATTTACGTAGCCAGAACTTGACAGGTGCCTCCATTGCTCAAAGCAATGCGGATTGCACTCTTCAGTGATGTGCTTGGTGCAGTCTTGTGAGCTGTGAGGTGGATTTCATACCTTCTCTGAAGCATCGGGCTGCTGCTGGAGGCAGGATGCTGGTCGTGGTGAACTCTTGCTCCAAGTAGGTTGTGTGGGTCTCTGGTTCTGCTGCCTGCTGGTGGCCCCTGAGCCAGGCTCTACCCTGGAATGTGCTCCTGCTTTGTGAGAAAGGTGATGTTCCTCCCTCTTTGTTCGGGCTCCACAGTTCAGTTCTGCTGACCCTGCTCAGGCTGTGCTGCAGTCTGAGGTCAGGTCCAACAAACCCTTGGTTCGTGTGTTAGCAAATCCCAGCTCTTCTCCTGGGAAAGCCTGCTGGGACAAGCATTGCAGAGGTCCTTTCTATCCAAGAGGAGGCGACGTGCTTGGTCTGCTTCCCTTCAGCCTTTGTGAGGGAGGCCAGAAGCTTCAGCTGCTCTCACTGCTGTACTTGAAGGACGTTATCTTGCTGCTGCCTCACCTCAGAGCCCCAGGTGCACGAAGCAGTTGCTCATTGTTAGCATTAGGTTGGTGCAGCGCAGGGCTGAGGGGTCAGCCTAATATCCCAAATATTAGGAAGTCAGGTTTGAAAAGCAGAGGAACAAACCTGCTCCTTCCAAAGCGTTTCTTGTTGTTTTCAGCTGTGAGAACTAACTAATAAATACGCGTCCTTTCTCAGGGTTGCAGCTCATCTTCTGGCAGCTTTGAAGATCTCTGGTTTCTGGCTTTTTTTTTTTAATTTTTTTTTTTAATTTTTTTTTTATTTTTTAATTTTCCCAACTTTACTTCTTTTCACAGAAAGGAAATGAATTGCAGAAGTAAACATGAACCAAACAAGATTTCCCTCTTACCGTGTGTGAGCAGGAGGAAGCGCCAGACACACGCACTTGTATCCCTGCAAGGGAAAGGCTGCAATAAAGCAACATTGTGACACAATAAACAAATACCGTGACTCCTGGCATCCCTGTGTATTTTGTGTCTGTAAAGAATGCTTACAGAGTGGAGCAGGCAGACCTTAGCTCACCAGTCGAGGTGGTAGAGCTGTGCTGCAAGGCCTGTAAGGAGGGGACGAGTGGTGATGGCACTTAGAATTGCAGTTGTTGGTGAGGCTCGAGTGCTTTGAAGCCGGTTCCTTTGGTCCCGTGTGCTGTAACACTCGGACAACGACAGCCTTCTTGTTTTCGTTTGCAACTCTGCTCTCTTTGATGCTCCTGATGTTGTTGTGTGGTGGCTCGAGAGGCTGTTTGTGGCTGCAGCAGAGGTTTCTCTGAGAAGAAGCTTTGCGAGCGGGATGAGCCCATGGCCTGCAGCGCTGGGCTGTTCTGTGAGAGCAGAGGAATCCCTCGAGGTTTACAGAGGACAGAGAGTTAGGTGTTTTCTTTTTCTTTTGCAGTTGTCGCAGGAAAGCCATTCCCCATGGCAGTCAGCCAGTCTGTGCCGGGTGGGAAGGAGCCCTTCGGACTGCTCGCCGCCTCCAAGTGAGTGCATCTTTCGCTCCCGAAGCCGGGGCTGCTCTGACGGGCTGCTGATGGAAGGCACCACAACGCAGTGATTTCTGCCTGTGGAGCTGCCTGGCGTCTCGCTTTCTGATGCATGGGGGACTCCTAGGCTCCTGAAAACTGCTTGTGGGCTGGTGATCCAATCTACGAGTGATGGGAATGGGCAGAAGGTATTTTGCCTGCTGGGCCCTATTTCTGTAGAGCTTTCCAAACCGAGCTTGCTTTAGAACTGCTTATCTTTGTCTTTTGAACGGCTGTGTTGTCGTCCCTGCCAAAAATGCAGTGCTGTCTTCTTTCCCTTCATTCTCTGATGGTAAAACATTTTTTTCCAAAGATAAAACATTCTCGGCGTTGGCTTTGAAAGTAACTGGCCACAGGGATTTCTTTTGGGCAATGAATCTGGTGCTGACAGTCTCTCACGTCACTGTTTTCCCTTTTAATTCAAACCGTGCTTTGGAGAACTGGACCCTGACTGATCTGGGAGGGGAGAGGAAGAAGAGCTGTTCTCAAATAGAAAGTAGGTTTTAAATGGGAAATGTTTCACTTCGAGGCGATTCTGTGTAGGGTGGCAGCACGTAGGCAGGCACACGTTACAGGATCACTTCTGATTTGGAAATACCACGTTCTCACTCCTTGCTCTAGCTGCTGAGGCAGACACAGGGGAGCTTCTCTTGTTTTCGGTTTTTGATCTCATCACCTCCCTATTCTGTGTGTTGTAACAGTGTGCTGACGAAGCTCTCTTGCGTTGCCACATGTAGTTTATCACCAAGAAACATCTTTTTCTTCTTGTTTTGCAGGCTGGGCTTGGCAGCAGAAAGCTCAGTGAGTCCTGCTCCATCTGCCACCATCCCCAGCAGCACGGCGCCCAGTGCTTTCCATGCCCTGCAGAGCAGGCTGGTGGCCAGCAGCACCCACTGCATGCAGGCCCAGCCAGCCAGTGCCCTCCAAGGTACCTGCCTCTCTCCATCCCTTTGTTGTGAATGGAAAAGGTAAACCTTGATGCCTCGAGGTATCGAAGGTTCCCTCCTCTCAGACAGGAGCAGGATCTTGCCTCCCATGTCTCACAGATCACCTGTTTAGGTTGGGCTGTGTGTTGTAGTGTGGCTAGGACGATCCCCACCAGCCTTAGGGCTGGCTGCTTGGGACCCTCCTCTTTAAAGAACAGTTTACTGTCCAGCAGACCTGGGATTTTATGGTGCTTAATCCTCCAAACCTGATTTCTTTGTTCTTTGTTTTATTTTTTTCCTTTGTAAGGAGCAGCTTCTGCCAGCAGCCTGCTGCAAGGGCTGAGCTTCAGCCTGCAAGACATTGGGACAAAGTCATCTGCCCTTCCTGCCAGCGTGGCTGCAGCTGGGACGCCAGTGCAAGTATGCAGCCTGCAAATGTTACTCTCTGAAGGGAAGCTGTATGGAGGGTGAGGTGGTAGAAGCTGGAGGGAACCTAAAAAAGCCATGTTTGTCCAGGAGCAGATGAGCGGTGCTGGGCGTGAACTGCAGCTAAATAGCGAGAGGTTGGGCTGAGTGCTGGGGGTGAGGGTTCCTGTAAGTGGTGTGGGTTCTAGGAAACTGGGCTGTGGGAAATTTTACTCAAAACCAGGCTTTGCAGCTTCTAGAAAATACTGAGAAGAGCTTGCAGAATGGACTGAGATTAGTAATCTTTCTAATTATTTTCCTTCTGGGAAAATTCACATCTGTGGTTCTGTTAGGCAGTGCTCCCCAGCTTTTCAGTTTGAGGAGGCCCCATTCAGAACTGGAGGCTCATTAAAGTGTAGCCACCATTTCTAGTCGTGTTTTAAGTTGCAGTGAGTGTATGCAGGGGGGAAGGAACAGCTTCACTTGTGTTTAGACTTGTGGCCACCAGAACTATGTGTAGAAACTCGCCATCTGCCCCCTCGCTGCTGTGAGAGGGAGAAGCTGTGCCACCCCAGCAGCCTCATTCCTTGCAGGTGTTCAGTGCTTCTGCTTTTCCTTCCAGACCTCAGCTGTGAAGACACCCACGCCCATCCAGAACCTGAGTGCCATCACCACAGGCACTGGCACCATAGTCCGCACCATCCCAGTTGCCACCTCTTTATCTGTGGGAGCTGCAGCCAGTGGGAAGCCCACGGCCATTCACCAGCTGCTGACGAATGGAGGACTGGCAAAGCTGGCCAGCAGCCTCCCTGGCTTGGCTCAGATCTCCAACCAGGCAGCAGGTGAGTCCAGCATGCAATGCAGATGCCCAAAGCACCCCATCGTCCCCTAAAACTGCTGTTTCCAAAGCTTATTTTTGCCTTCTTGGAGCTGGAGCTGTGAAAAGGTGCTTTTGATAGCGATTTGTGAGCAGGTGGAGACTTGTGCTGCAGCCCCAGCTGGTGAACACGGCCTCTGCAGTCGCTGTGTCTCAGGGATGTTGTTTTTGCATGTTTTCCTAGGCCTGAAGGCCCCCACGACCATCACTGTGACACTGCGTGGGCAGCCCAGCCGGGTGACAACGCTTAGCCAGGCTGCAATGGGGACCGTGCAGCCCCAGGGGGAGGAGCAGCCGATGCAGACACAGGCACCGCAGGTAATCCTTGGCACCTTGTGTGTAGGAAAAGCATCCAGTGCTGCTGTGAGGGCAGAGGCAGCGGCCCTGGGGAAAGTGGTGTTGCTCACTACGTTTCTCTTGGGTGTGACGAGCTCGTTGCGTTGCTGAGGCTGTGCAGATGTGGTGATTAGAGAGCCCAGGTTAACTTCACATCCTTTCCTGTGGAGAGATTGTGTGCTGGTACTGCACCAAGGAAACCTCTGTCTGGATTTGTAATGCTGACATCAGTAAGGAAACTCTTACTGAAGCTTTGGGCTTTCTTGGCAGTGACGGGACTTGGTGGGAGGAGGAAGAAAGCTGCTTCTGGTGTCTGTTCCCTGTCTGTTCAGCAGGAGAAAGGGCTGACTGCACTGTCTGGTGTTGTCTCCCTCTTGGAAATGCTGTTTCTGACTGTTAGGTGCCCTGATGTAGTGCTGTGCCCTCTGGGTGTTGGGTTACCACGCTTTTTCCTAACGCAGGTCCCCAGTTTCTGTTTTGTTTCTCTTCCATACTGTTAAAACCCATTTATGAAGCACTGTGTGTGTCCTCCAAAGTCCATCTGCTCCCAGCTGATCTCCTGGTAGAGGTGGATCACTGACAGAGGGAAGTGCTCTTGCTGTTTCCATGCTGGAGGTGTGCTGGGTGCTGTCTCAAAAGGATCCTGGCTGCTTCCCAGGATGAGTCTTGGTGCAGCTGAACAGAGAGAAGTCGGAGAGGGTTGCTTTGTTGCTATGGTGAAGGTCTTGAGTATTATAACATCAATCTCTTCACCCCAATACCTGGGGTGCATTTGCTGCAGATTTGCTTTTGTGCTGTGTCCTAAACGGGTCCTAAAGCAGTTTTGAGATGGATCTGTCAGTGTGTGAGGGTAGGAAGATCAGTTCTGATTCCCTACGTGGGATGTTGGGTTGGTGCTGTCCCTGACTCCAGGTGGATTCTTCCTGACCACAGCTCCAGTACTGTGCAGCACTCAGGTGCCTCTTAAAAGTGTTCTCCTGAGTGGTGGGGAGTAGCAGGAAGCAGAAACGCTGTGATCTGCCCTAGGGGACTGAAGGAGGCTAAATGAGGGCTGCTGGTTGCCTGGGGATGAGTGCAGTGCTAAGTGGTACCTGCCTGGTTCTGCCTTACAATCACAGAGTCATCCCAGGTTGGAAGTGACCCACCAGGATCAAGTCCAGCCCCTGGCTCCTCACAGACAACCCTGAAACTGACTGTCCTGTAGATAGTGACTGTAGTGATGTGCAGGGAAAAAGGAGTTTAAAAAACAAGCAGATAAACTCCCCCGACTCTGAATGCTGCATCTTGGGCAGTCAGATGAGCATGGGGCATCCTGGAGGGGTCAAGCTGCAGTTCCCAGCAAGCTGCACTGAAGGCTGAGGGCATCAGAAGATGCCAGGATCACTCCAGGTTGGGTGAGGGGCTTTTCTCTCGTTTCTGACTTTCTTCCTCCTGTTACCACCAGCACAGGTAGGTGAGCTGCTGCAGGAGCTGCAGAGCAATCCTGGCTTTGCAGATGAAGCTCCGTGATTCTGGTCCCTGGTTTTGGGGTGAATCGTGCTGTGGGCAGCGTCATGGGGGCAGGGAGCATGCTGCTGCTCCTTGCTGCTGCTTGGGGTCACTCAAAGTCCTGGGATGTGTAGGGAGCTGCTGTCCTGCAGACTGAGCCTTTGGATGCAAGCTGGGTAAGTACTGAGAGCAGCAGCCGTGAGTCTTTCATGTATCCCCTGCTGCTTCAGAGCTGGCACAGCAGCAGCGTTGCCTGTAGCTTCTACACAGAGTCCTGGTTTGCTTCTGGTTAAAGCTGAGATTTCTGAGCACCCACATCCTTCCTCCCCTGACTTCTGTGTTCCTTTCAGTCACTTTGCTGACACAACAGAGCTCAGCAACACAGAGCAAGTGACACTGAGTTCTCACTGTGCAGATCCCACCTGAGCAGAGGGTGTCACACCATCCCAGCGCCCACTCTCAATCTCTTGTCCCAAGTTGCAGGCAGCATTCACACTCTTCAAAGGCCATTTGAAAGCACCATCAAAGCTGGCACCTTTCCTTGAAGTGCTTTGTTACCTGAAGCACGCAGCACATCTGGCAGAAGAGCAGCAAGTCAGCATCCAGAGGTTTTGCACAGATGGGCTCTGGGGTGAACGGGTTCACATGTGGGTCAGTGTTTTCAGGCAGCCACGCTTGAAACTCAGTGTTTGATCAGAGCCGTGTAGCTCCAGTGCTGAGTTTGTATGTTCAAGGCAGTGGCTTAATGGTGTGAGAGCTGCTTCAAAAGCAAACTGAAAGCGGGGCTCTTACAGGAAACGAAGTGAGCCGTGTGTTTTTGTGACTAATTATAGCCCTTGACATCAGCTCGTGTTGTACCTTCAGCACATCGGATTACGTAATGCAGCGGGGCTTCCTGGAAAAGAGCAACTTTACAAAAGGCTTTGGGGGATTATGCCAGAGCTTCGACTCTTGTGTTTTCAGCAGCAGCCAAAACCTTTGTTGGTTGGGTTTCTTTTGAAATTCCAGCTGACTTCAGTGTGTCTGTGCAGGAAGCGTGAAGCCCACGCATGGCGGTGCTGTGCTGTGCTTTCTAACCCTGGGGGCTGGGATGCAGCGTGAGAGGGGGAGCCTTTCCTCCCCCTGTGGGCAGTGAAGGGGGGGTGGGAAGAGGAGGAATCTTCTCTGGGAGTGAGAAAAAGGAGCGTTTGGGTGGCGTTGGAGTGAAAACACGAGCGGTGTCTTCAAGGAACTGCTCCAGCGTGGTTTGAATGTTGCTTTTCTGAATGGGTTCCTCTCTGCAGCGTGGTGATTTCCCGAAAGCAGCTGTGTAGAGTGATGTGACAAAGCCGATGCTTTGTGGCAAGATTTGTGCTGCGATGAGCGGAGCTGCAAGCAGATGTGATGGCTTGAGCCCCCAGGTGATACAAGGAGAGCAAAATGCTGCTCCCAGAGCCAGCTGTGCTGCTGACAGGCATGCAGGCAGCATTCTCCTTCCTTAAGGTCTGCTCCTTTTGGCTCCCAGGGGCAGAAATAATCTGCAGACATTGGCGTTGCAGGGTTTCATACATCTTCTCCCCAGACGGGGAGCTCTTTGTGACTCAGGGTGGTGTGCAGTGTTGGCATCCAGTTCATGCAGTACCGGTGGCCCCAGCGCTTTGTTGTTGCAAGCAGGTGATGTGAGGCCTGTTCTGCAGCTCCAGGCTGTCACTTCAGTATTGCTGCAGAGAAAGCAGAGCAGGGCTGAGCTCCCTGCAGTGAGGACAGAGCCGTCCCTCCTGTCCTGAAGAAGGGGTGGGTTTGTTCTGACAGCCACAATTCAAAGCACCGATGCGGTGGATTTTGCTGAGAGCTCCCAAGCGACCCATAGAAGTGAGGGCAGGAAGAAAGCGCTCTGCTGTTGAGCTGAGGGACAGCACAGATCCCAAGGAACGGTTGCAGCCCCCCACAGATGGTCTCATAACCCCCCTCCCCCCGGGCTCCTGGCCCTCCGGTAGCTCTCGGTTACTTTAACCCTTCCAGGCTCCACACGGTGCAGTTGGGAACTTGGCCGCCCCAGCTTCCGGCGCCGCCTCTCCTGGCAATCTGCTGCCTCAGATGGATCTCAGCAAAGCCCAGGCTGGTGCAGAGATGGCTCCCGCCGACCCCGCAGCAGCAGCCCTAGGTGAGGCTCACGGCCGTGGTGGGATGCGGGCAGCCAGGGCCCTGCTGGGAGCCATGCCTGCAGGGCGGCGCGTGGAGTCGCACAGGGGAAGTGCTGCCCCACTTCTTTTTAAGACTGTTGGCTTTTTACTATTTTTATTTTTTCCCTTTTTTTTTCCCCTCCCCTCCTTTAAGTTTGGTCCCTCGTGGCTTCTCTGCACGAGTACATGGAGTTCTGATTTGTCAGCTGCTGCCTTGAGCCAAACAGTGCAGTGTAAAATGTCAGCCCCAAGGGATTATTGCTGTGTTTAGGACCCCCACCACATGCTGACAGCACTCTCCCCTGCTGCCTACACTTATTTCCCTTCCTTTGGGAGAGCAGAACCATCCAATTACACCTAAATAAATATTGCAATAAAATCCTGTACAAAAAAGCCCCCTCCTGCTAAGCCCGTGCTTCTGTTTCCCTCTGCCCAACTGCTTTGCAGCTCTGCTGGGAAGAGGAGCAGATCTGTGGCACTCAGGCCAGATCTGATGGAATGAGGATGAGTGGAGCTGTGCCAGCTTCCCATAGGGCAAATGAAACAGCTCTAGGTGGTGGTGATGTGTGGGATATTTTACTGTGCTGTTGGCTTTCCTTGCAGGCATAAGACCCAGCTGTAACTCTAATCAGCACTGACCTCCTCCCCCCCCCCTCCAGTCCCTGCTGTTTTTCCCCCAGGAGGGAGTTGTAGAAGTGCTGGGCTTAATTCTTCTCCTGTGTTTTGTTTCCTTTGTCCTCGCTGTTTGTGATAACTAATGGATGATGTCAGATCTGTGGAGGACTTCTGGAGGTTCAGGTTGGCTCTGCGTTCAGCGGGAGGACCAGTCTGTAGTGAAGCTGCTGGAGCAGCAGCATGAACTGGGGTGTCGGCATGGAAGATTTCTCCAAGCTCTCTGTTCCGTGGTTGTTTGTTTCAGATGCCTGGCAGCCTCACCGTATCGCTGTGCTCCTTCCTCAGCCTGTTTAGGAGTGCTTGGTCTCCTGTTCCTCAGCTGAGGAGCAGACAGCTGCTCCTCAGCCTTCACTCTGTGTTCTCTGTGTTTGAGCCTGGTGTTTTCTTTTGGAGAGGTTGGCTCTGTGCTGGTGGTGATTGTGGCACATCCTGGTGAGCAGAGGGGCATGGCTGCACATCTCTGATATCAGCTGGGCTGTTCCAGGTTGGGATCTTTAATCATCAGCGGGTCTGCAGGCTTTTCCCAGTGTTCTGAGCACATCTAACCCTGGTGATTGGGTTTCAGTGAAGTCTCCTTTCCCTGGGCTGTGGTTATTGGAGATGTGACTGAGGAGCAGGCTTAGATGATGGAGCCACCATGTGCAAACTCTGCTGTTACCTTAGGGCACGAAGGGCTTTGCTCCACAAACCCTGATGGCTTTTTGCTGCCGTTGGAGTGGAGCGTGACGAGCATCTGAGCACCTGCAGAAGCATCTGCCTTCACTGCTGGTGGGACAGAGCTGGAGATGCCTGAGCTGTGTGAGAGTCTGGAGGGTGGGATGGAGATTACTTGGCCAAGGAAGAGCCCCAGGGTCCTGGCCCTGTGGGAAGGGATCATCCTGAGGAGGGCGTGAGACACTGAAGGGGGAGAGGATTCTTGGATTGGTCTGCAAAGGGAGCTCACAGGTTTGGGGCTCCCTCACCATGCTCTGTGACAGTGCTTTGTTTTGGAGTCATTCTGAAGACAAAAATGAGACAGAGGGGTTTCCAAAAGTACAGCCTGAAACCCTGCAACTCTGCTGCTGGGGCTGCAGCCCAGGATGGGCACCCTGCCCCACAGCTGCTGACCACGCTCTTCCCTTCTCTGCAGTGACCACGGCCAGCCCCATGAAGACCCTGTACGTCATGTCAGACGCCAAGCTGTCTGCGCTGACCAAGTCTGTGATGGATGAGGCTACCTCAGGCCCCCTCAAACTGCCAGGCATCCAACCTTCCTCTTCCACCAGCTCTCCTGCTGGCCCCGTCACCTTCGCCGCCTCCCCTCTGGCCGGCGCTCCCAGTCCTCCCAGCAGCCTGGTGCACTCCAAAGTGGGACCCATCCTGCAGACTGCTTCCAAAACAGTCATCCTCACCTCAACGCTGGCCACCGTGAAGGCCGACGGGTCCCTCGGACACATTGGGGACAAGGTCAGTCTGACCAGGAGCACTTCAGCCCTCAGCCACACTCTGGGGGCGATGGAGACCCTGGGGAGGGTCCCCTCCGTGGTGGATGATGGAAGCACCCTCCTCCGTGCCAGAGAGACCCTGGCAAACAGACACTTGCTGCCCCAAAGCGTGTTGCCAGGAGGAGCTGGTGCTGCTCTCCTGACGCTGAGCAGCTCCTCTGTCATCACCACAGCAGGGCCTGTGCTCAGCCAGAAGCCATAGGGACCTGGGGGGACCCTCAGCGTGGCTGTGGGGTGGGAGGGGGGAGGGCAGCCCTGTGCTGATGGGGCCGATTTGGGCTCTAGCAAACTGAGGAAGTGTTTTCTGCTTTTGTTGTTGTTTAATAAATCATTATTATTATTTTTTTTTTTAATATCTATTTTCTTCTGTGACTTCATTGTGCCCGGCTCTCCCAAAAGCTGCTCCTTCAGCAGCCGCACCGTGGGTTTGGTAGATGCTCTGAGTGTTTGGATGAGCCCAGCTTTTCAGTCTGATTTCTCTCGCCTTGAATGCGTGGACAGACAAAGAAGCATTGTGCAGGCAGGGAAAAATGAGTGCTGTGGGTCCTGGGAGCAGCAGTGAGGGAAGCTCCTCCTGCTAGCGTTGTTCCACTGGAATGTCCCTCTGGTTTTCTGCTTCTGAGGATATTTGAACTTGTTGGAAAAAAAAACCTGAGGGTGCAGAGCAGATACAACCTTTACAGTTGTGTGTGATGGAGTGTGAAGCATCACCAACAAGCATGGCGTAGCACCAGCCTGAAACAGGGGAAGCAGTTAGCTTCCACAGAGCCCTGAAATGGAGTCCCAGGGTGATGAGATGAAGCTGATTCTGGCAGTATTAAGGGTGGTTTCCTAGGACCAGGCTCAGGACCAGGGCTGTCGCTGGGTTGCTTTCACAGGACAGAGCCGAGAGTTGTGACTTGCTGCTTTTGTTTCTGTGATTGCTGGGGTTAATCTCCATGCCCTGCTTGTTGCTGTCCCGTGTTGTGGCTCTGCTGTACCCTGAGCCCTCAACGCCCTTCTTCCCTGGAGGGATGAGGGGCACAAAGTTGTGGTTGTTGTCCAAGACTCATTCAGGGAGCGTGGATCTGTGTGGATGGAGATCTGTGGTGCTGGGGTGGCCCACGCTCCCCGCTCTGACAGCAGGCACATTTCTAATACCTCTGCTCACTTCCTCATCCTGCTGGCTCGTGAGAAGATCCTATTGTCAGCTCTTCCAACCACCACAGCAGAGGAAATGCGATTGTTATGGAGAGCCTGGAAAACAGAGCAGGGGAATAACCATTTCCCCCTTTGGCTGTTTGTTCATCGAGAGATGCCATCCATCCCTTCCCACCCTTCCTGGATGTAGCAGCTCCAGATGCTGCCCAGCTTTTGGGGGACTCGCTGTGACCTCCCAGTCTCACTGCTGCCTCGTGCATTGGGCTTCATACCATCCTGATGGTGAGTAGTGGTCTCCTGAGGGTGCTGAGCAATGCTCCTGAGCTCTGCCCTTTCCCTGGAGCAGTATCCCAAGCCCTGCTGAGCCCAGAGCCTCTGTCCTTTTTTTCCTGGGGTTCTGTGGGAAAGTTAGCAAAGATTTGACTTTGCCAGCCACCCAGTTTCAGCTTCACAACCCCAAATGACAGCAGGGCAGTCCAGCAGCTCATGGCAGCCCTGTGGCTCTGCTGCTTTGCCAGGATGCAGAACTGAATCAGCTCGGAGGGGTGAGACCAGCTGTCCTCCTACCAATCTATACAGCAGAACTGATATTTCTGCATCTTCTGGGCCACATTCAGACTAAAAAGAGGAGCAGATAACGGACTGAAGGATCTGGCTGGGTGACAACCACCTGCATGACCTGTTCCTGCCTTCTTTTTTTCCCCAGGTGGCATTGTGCTTCCCAAGGACGGTGTGGGCCTTTCTGATGGGGGAACTGACCAGGTCTCAGCTTCCTTCCTGCCCTGCACCTGAGTGGACGCTGCAACCAGCTCAGAGATAAGAGGTGGCTGTGTGCCCAGCTTTGCCAGCTTGCACTGTGGAAAGGAGCAGATCAGGGAAAGACACAGCCTGGGTGAGCTTAAGCTTTACTCTAGCATCTGAGGGAGCTGTGGACACCAGCGTGTGCCTGACTCATAAAGGTGAGACTCAACTGTTGATGCTCAGTGTTCTTAAGCAGCCCAGTTTTACCTCCTAGGAGTGCAGTCACAATTTCTCTGTAAGGCAGAGATGGCTTTAGGCTGTGGCATCTCCCATTTTGCTCTCACATCCTTACAGTCTCCGAGGGACAACTTGAGCCCTGTGACCACGTCCTCGCTCACAAACTGGTGTCACTTGAATGCATTTTGGTGGCAGGGCTCCTGGGGCACAGCGTGCCAGGACACTGCAGCACATTGAATCCCTTTCTGATGCACAACTGGGTGGGTCTGTGATGCTTTATAGCTGGTCTGACCTATTTCAGCAGCAGTGAGAACTCTTCTCACCAAGTCTAACCCCTAAAGCACCTTAGAGTGGGGATAATTCTCTGTTTCTTCTTTCTATCCCAATTCCTTTTCGTTCCATGGAAACAGCAGAAGTGGTCCTTCAAAGCTGATCTGCTGCTGCTGTTTCTTCATGCTTTTAGGGGATGAGCAAGTGCCCCTTTAGGGACGAGCATCTCTCTGCCCCTTCCATTGAACAGCTCATAGCAGGGTGCCCACGACAACCCACAGTTGTGCAGAGCAGCTGGCACAAGAGAAACAAGTCCTGAGGCTGCAGCGAAGGCTTTGGGTCATTTGCAGTGGCTCAGTGGGAGCTTGCAGAGGCAAAAAGCAGCTGGAGCCGCGCTCTGCAGGCCTGTGCTGGTTTGCAGATTCCTCAGGAGTTGTCCTGGGTCATTTGGCTGCCACCAAGAGTGCTGCTCTTCTCTCCACAGATCGCATCCCAGGTGCTGTCTGTCTGTCTGCGGTGGATTCCAGAGCCAGGAGTCGTCCATGCTGTGTCTGTGCCGTGCTCTCAGCCTGTGGCACCCACACTTGGACACATGGATGCTCCAGGAAACAGCCGTGAACCCCTGAGGCTGGGAAAAAGGTGCCAGAAACAATGCAGAAGAAAAACAGAGGTAGGTTTCAGCCTTGCTCCCAGGTCAGGAAGCATCCTGCTAGGGTGAGGCTGGCTTTCCCCCACAACCTAGCCCTAATCCCAGGAATCAAGCACACCCCAAACACCACCAGCTGGGACCATCCAGTGAGGTTTATTTCGGATGCTGCCCTCCAGCACCCATTTTGGAGGAGCCAGCATGCTTCCCGTGGATGCTTGCTGCCCCCTGAGCCCCTTGTAACCTTAGGAGCTCCTGCTATAAGGCAACATACTTCAGAACTAAAATTGCATTGTTTTGTAGGAGGGAGCAGAGGCTGTGTGCCAGGGAGCTGCAGGGCAGCCTGGACACAGCATGGCGAGGTGGGAGCATCCACTGTGTTGGCTGCACAAAGCTGCATGGGACACAGCATCTCTAGCAAGAAAACCTCTGCAACTCATTTGCTCCCTTTTTTTTTATATATAATATATATATAACCTTGTGATATTGGTAGTTAATATCCCAGAGTATGATGTCAGATACAAACATCCCTAAGACCAAGAGTAAAAACGACACTGTCCAGCTCATCTTTGCCACGAGACTCAGCAGCTCTGATGGCATCCGGGTGCTGCCTCGCCTCTCTGTGGGGCTGGGGCCGATCCAGAGCAGGACAGCAGCCCTACAGCTTGGTGTTACGGTGGAAAGCAGAGGTGTGTGGGGTGCTGTAGGTGTGCTGGCTGTGCCAAGTCGCTGTGGGGTAGAGCCGGTGCTGCAGTGAGCCCTGATAGGACGTCGGGTAGTGCCTGGGGTCGGAGGGCTGCACGGAGGTGGCTATCACAGGGCTGGGGAAAGCAGGGATGATGAAGGGGTTGATGGAGAGAGACGGCACCGCTGGGGCTGCCTGGTTTTTCAGGTGCTCCAGGGAGTTGCTGAAGTTCACCGGGAAGCGCAGCATGGCTCCCTTGTAAACATCTGGGCCTTGAGGCACTGAGGTGAGCGGAGCGGCGTAGCCGGGTCCGGGAATGATGGCTTTGGGTTTGGCCAATCCTTGGTGGCTCCTGGGCGAGCCAGCGCCCTTGTCCCTGCCTTCAGTTTCGTGGAGAAAGGGGGAAACGACCTGCAGCTTCCTGCTGGGGCCCAAAGCCTCCTCGTCCCGGCTCCGTTTGGCTGTGGGTGCTGTGGGGCTCCGTGTCAGTGGGGCGAAGCCGGCCCCCGGGGGCACCCAGCAGGCTTTGACGGCAGCGAAGGCGGCCGGCTGCGGGCTCTCCCTGCTCCACGCTTTGCTCCGCAGGTCTTGGGGCTGCTCTTGGCCGGCCTCCGCGTCCTCAGGTTGTGGTTCCAAGAAATCCTTCAGGTTGGAGAAATATCCCCCAAAGGGGTGGCAGCTGATGGGTTTCAGCACCTCGTTGCGATAGGCGTGGAAGAAGCCGGTGAAGACAGCGGGCGCAGGGCCCCCGTCCTCAGCTCTTGGGTAAGGCTGTCTGTCCGTCCTGCCAGGGGATGCGCTGGGGATGGGTCCTGCCTCGCTCCAGCCTCCCCGGGGGGTGTCCTTCAATCCTGGTGCCTCCGGGCTCCTCTGCTCTTTGAGGTGGGGGCTGACAGCTGGCTGGCTGGGCTCTGGGTTGGGGTGAGCGCTGCTCGCCACCTCCCTGCCCTCCAGGCAGTGGCGTTTGAGGCAGTGCAAGGACTCTGCCTTGCTCACCTGAGCCAGCAGCTTCTTCTTGGCCAGCGGAGACATGATGGGGTGGTTGCCTTTGGAGTAAAAGC
The DNA here is from genome assembly GCF_023343835.1 of Lagopus muta. Lineage (NCBI taxonomy): Eukaryota > Metazoa > Chordata > Aves > Galliformes > Phasianidae > Lagopus > Lagopus muta. The sequence goes on from NC_064459.1 coordinate 1,646,986, forward strand.
TGGAGAAGAGGCGTTTGTAGGCTTCAGCGTGGGCTCGGCAGGTGCTGGGACACCCTGCAGAAGGGTTTGGGGCCGGGGCCGTGGGGCTGGTGCGTCCCTCTGCTGGCTGGCCTTGCTCCTGGGCCTCTGTTGGGTCCTCCTTGCTGGCTGTAGGGGTGGCTGCCACTTCAGGCTTTGCCTTCTCCGGTGCCACCTGCAACCAAAAGCCAGTTTGGGGTGTGGGTGCCAGGCTGAGCCATGCATCCACCCCATCTCCCTGCCTCCATCTCCAGAAGCTCAGTTCTCTGCTCTTGCCCCTCACCCTTGCCAGAACTGCACAGCCACGTGCCCTGGGATGGGGATGGATGCATGAAGGCTGAGCACAGGAACTGGGATCGTTCCCAAGCTTCACCCCATGGCCGCTCACCTGCTCCCGCCCCTTCTCCTTCTTGCTCCTCCTGCTCTTCTCACCCATCTCGGTGCCCTTGGAGACCTTGTACTGCTTGCGGGGTTTGCTGGGAGGCAGCGGCTTGTCATCCTCACCCTTCAGGTGCCGCACATATGGGAGGACCAGCCTGCAGGGTGGGAGTCACAGCGCTGAGCCCCAACCCCACTGAACCCCTTGGGGGTGGGGGAGCAGGCACACAAACCCCCCCTACCTCTCGTAGTGCCTCCGGGTGCACGTGGCTGCGCTGGTGCTGCCCGGGCTGCCGCCCAGCTCATCGTACACATTCTTCCACAGCCGTCTCCCTGTTACCTGTGATGGGACAAAGACGGGTTAATCCTCCCCCAAATCAGGAGCACAGAGCTGTACGGATGCGGCACGCTGCCTGCTTACCAGCTCGTAAGCTCCCAGCTTCTCCACTGCTTTGTAAATCTTCCACAGGTTAACTGGGAAGAAGGGGAGAGAAGGAGTCAGCCAGACGCGATGCGCCAGCACTGCATCCCAAAAGCTCCTCCGTCCCCAAGACGTCCCCCCATCCCAAAAGCTGCTCCCAGGTACGCACTCTGCTTGAAGCCGAGGTGTGGGATCCTCTCGATGGGTGTGTGCCTCTCCTTCATGAACTTGTAGAGGCTGACGAGGAAGGCCTCCTCCTCCTCTTTCTCACCATTGGCATCTGCTGGCTTTGCCTGCTCAGGGCTTGGTGTCTCCTGGGGGAGAGAGGAGGGGGGGGGATGCAGCCATCGGGAGGCACCCAGAGAGGCAGAAAGAGCCCAGAAGGGAAACTGAGGCAGATGGGGAGCTCCCCCCTCCCCCCACCCCCCCCCCCCCATCCACCCTGGAGGCATTTGTGCAGCTCTCCCTTCATTATTCAGCAGCCTGGGCAGGCGGCCAAGTTGGTCAAAGCTCCGGAGCCGTGCGAGAACACGAGGAACGGCTTCCAGGAAAACAGAAGGGCAGAAATTCTTGCTCTAACCCCCCCCCCCCCCCCCCCTCCGCCTCCTTTCTCAGCTAAAAATGTTTCTCGTTTGTTTGTTCTACATTTTCCGGAGTTATAAAACTTGTTGCTATTTTTGGGCAAAGCAGCTGCTCCCCTCCCCACTCCTTTTTCTTCTTCTTTCTATTCTTTTGAACCGCTCGCTGACGGCCGCCGCTTTAACGGCTCGACTATTTCCAGCCTCTTTTAAATAAACCCCCGGGAGGGGGGGGGGAGCAGTGTGAGAAACCCAAAAATGCTATTGGCAGCCACGTGGGCACCCAAAATTGGCTCTTTTTTCCCCAAAGATGGGAAGTACTCCTCCCCCCACCCCCCAGCCCGTTCTTCGTCAAAGGATGGGGGGCTTGCGCCAGCCATCAGGACCCCCCCCAAATTGGGGATGCTCTCCCCCAAACTGGGGGGCGTCTCACCCAAATGGCTTCCCCCCCCCCCCCCTCCTCCCCCAAGCACTCACGGTGGGCTCGGTGCTGGCGGGGGGCTCCTCGCCCCCCCCGTGCTGTTCCTGGCTGTCCTCCATGCGTGTCCCCCCCTCTCCACGCCTTTAGGACGGGCCCTGCGGCTGGAAAATAAGGGGCAGATTGCCCCCAAATCGTCTCTCCCCTTCCAAATAAGGAGAAATCGCCATCGTTCAAGCCCTGCTGTCACTTATGCTGCGGGCCCACCCTAAAAATACTGTAGGACCCCTCCCCCAAAATAACAAATTTTAGGATCCCCCCCCCCTTCCGCTTTGCCGCTCCCTGCCCGTTCCAACTTTGGGGGAAAAAGCCGCTCAAAAGGCTTTAAAGAAAATAAAAACAAGAGTCGTGTCCCCGCAAAAAGCTGAGAAAGAAGGGCGCAACGCTGGGGGTCCCGTTTCCCTTTTCCCTTCCCCCCCCCCCCGCCGTTTTTTCCCCCCCTTTCCCGTGCCCGGTGCCGCTCACCCCGCTGCCGCGCCATGTGACTGTCCCTCTGCACCCGCCACCACGCCCCCCGCCGCCTATTGGTCGCCGCCGCCACGCCCCCTTCTCCTATTGGGCTGCGCTGCGCTCGCCCCGCCCCTTAGCGAAAGGCATGCTGGGTGCTGTAGTGCCGCCGCCCACGTGCGTGCGGTTGATCGGCGCTGCGTGTGAATGCAAGCGTGTGCAAAGGGGGGGGGGCGAGTGGGGGTGTTTGGGACACGTGCGTGTATGGCAACGAGTGCGCGTTCATGGCTCGTGTGCGCAATCACGTGCACGCGTGTTTGTGTGCGTGCCCCGGGTGCGTTGCACACCGTGGGGCTGTTTGTGTTGTGCTGCGCTGGGCGCGCGTGTCCGTGGGCTGTGTGCCTACGTGGGCACGAGCACAGGTGTGAGCCGCAGGTAGATGGAGGCACACGCATGGTGTGAAGCCCGGCTGTGGTTCCCCGGCTCGCGCCCGGTTCCCGGCACTGCAAGCTGCGGGGCTGACGCGATTTCCTCCCCTTCTACGAAAAAAGCAGGAAACCAGCGCGCAGTCCGGGGGTTTTTGGGGGCAAAAAGCGCTCACTTGGGGTCAAGCAATAGAAAGCAGCGGTGCACTGAAGCGGGCAGCAGCGGGTCTGTGTGGGGCATAGCAAACTCCCGTCCTGTAGGATACGCAGACAGCAGCCGCGTCTCCGCCGCTCAGCCCTCAACGCCTCAATTTCCAAATTCCCCCAATTCCCACCCGGCCGCGTCCCGGCACGGCGCAGCGCTGCGCGTCACGGCCGGGAATAGCACGGGAACTCTGCCAGCCCGGCGCTGAGTAAGGCGTGAAGTCATCCGAACCGCGCTCCGAACGCCTGACATCACCTCAACCCCCCCCCCCATTCCCCCCAAAAAACCCAAAAAGAATCGCACGGAGCCGCTCCCCGCTCTGCCCCCCCCTCCCCTCTCCTCCCCCCATTAACAGCGTGGTGTTGGTTCGCTCCGGACTGCTGGTAGCGTTGCTGGAACCCCCCCTGAGCTCACCGTGCCCATCCCTGCGGGATGTCACCGAGATGCCGCCGGGATGAAGGGACAAATTGTGCCCTGTGACCCCACCGACCCCAAACTCACCGCTTCGGGAGGTGCTGGGAGGAACAGCGCGGTGCTGTGCGGTGTTACAGGGCTGGGGATGAAGGCTGAGGATGACTCATCCCCACTCAGGGAAGTGGCGTGTGTAGCTGCTCTCGTGTGTGTGCCATTGACTCTTTCCTTACCGGAACCTAAGGGAGTTTTGGGGCACAGCACTGAATGACTGTGCTGGGTTTTCCAGACCCCCCCGGGGTTTTGGGGACATCGCTGCTGTTGTGTCCCCCTGTCCTGATGCTGGTGGGTCTCTGTTCCTTTCCACCCCCCACACATCCCTAGGATTTATCCCCAGCTCTGTTCCTTGTCCCTGCAGTCCTGTCCCATCCCTGGTGACTCTTTGGGACAAATAGAGCCACTGCTGTCCTCCCCCCCCTCCCCCAAGATCTTGAGATCATCCTGAGTGCCCAGCATCGCTCTGCTGATAGGGACCACTTTTTAGGGTCCATCCCTGTCCCCGTCCATCTGGAACTACCTGTAAATAGGGGACAGTGGGGACAGCAGCTTGACTGTAGCACCCATGGGTGCCCAACCCCTCAACATCCCATCGGAGAACCCCCAATCTGCTCAGCAGAGAGAGAGCCTCGAAAAAAAAAAAATCCCCTGGTGACTCATTTGGGGCCAAAAAGGCAAAAAAGCAGAAGCTTGGAAGGGAGGGGGGGTAAATGGGGGCATGGGGACCCTTTGCTCTTCTCCCCATTTGGGGCAAGAAGAGGAAGGGGCAAAGATTTCAGGGTGAGAGGAAGCGGGGGGGTGAGGCTCCCCAAAAGCTGGAGGGGGGAAAGGAGGGGGAGAAGTGGGGGGGTGATGGGGGGACAGATGAGGGTGACATTAACCCTTTCGTTCCAGGAAGGGGACGCTCAGCTTTGACTCAGCAGCGCTCAGAGCGAAAGCCATCGCCGTCCCTCCTGCTGTGAGTTCTACCAAAACTTCTGCCCTGCAGTTCTTGGCCCGCCCTGTGCTTCAGTTTCTCCTCCTGTGATGCCCAGTAATGGCGCCCCCCCCCCCTCCTCAGGACCCACGGTGAGTCTATGGGTGACAAATGTGTCACTGAGCGATGGCATCAGGGTGGGGACGCGTCAAACGTAGCGCCCTGAGCAGAGCTGGGGGATGTCAGCCCCAAAAGGAAAGGCTTCTCCCCATGGAAAAAACGGATCGATCGATGCCTTGGGTGAGATGGGAAGTTAATGAGGTTAAATCGTGCCGCCTTGTGCCTGAACCTCCCCAAACCCACAAGTGCTGTCCAAAGCTCTCCAGTGCCCCCTGGTGCTCTTCGCAGTTCCCCAATAAGCTCCCATTGCTTCCCAGCATTGCGTGGAATCCCAAAATCCGCGCCTCCCAAGGCAGCCTGGAGCCACCCCAATGCTTTCTGCGGCCCCCAACAGCCTCCCAGGGCCACCAGTCCTGCCCAGTGCCCCCATGTCAACACTCCCGATGCTCAGTACGTGGCCATTTCCTTCCCCAGGCACAAAACAAGGCCATGGGGGCAGAGGCAGCACGATGGTGATGGCGAACATCAGTGAGGAGGTGCGGCAGGAGCTGCAGCTCTGGGCTCGCTGCAACCACGCCAGCATCCCTGGAGGTGGGCCTTGGGTCTGGGGGGCTTTGGGCTGCATGAACGACTGCAGGCAGAGATGTAGCAAAGTGAATACGAAACATTGAGTGATGTGATGTTATTTAATGTAATTGAAGATGGAATAACATAACATATCATAACGAATGAAATCTAATAGAGTCCCACGTTGTCCCAGTGCAAGGTGGTGTTGGTGGACAGCCCAGGTTTGGAGAGGTAGGGCTGGGGCCGGTGCTGGTGCCCCTGGAGCACTGCTGCTGCTGCTGTGTGTGCAGCGGGGCCGGCGAGGAGCCCAGAGCTACAGGTAGCCTGAACTGTTGGCCGTCGGTTGCCTCCTGCTGCAGCACGTGGGCCGGTTTCCGCAGACGCTCCCGTTTGTGCCGAGCCCACCCAGCTTTGCCTAGCGCCGGCGTTTCTGCCCTGGAGCGTCCTGGCCGTGCGGCAGCTTCCTCTTCTTGGCTGGGCTGCTGCCAGTGCGCCGCTGGTGCCCGCTGGTGGTGCAGGCGGGCGCCGGGCTCTCAGCCGGCTCTGTGCCACCCTGGTGGTGGTTGCCGGGTGGCAGTGCCAGGCTGAGAAGCACTGGGGGCTGCTTCTGCTGCGCCTCCTCCATCAGATGTGCTGTGCTGGGTGAAGGAGGTGCTGGGACATCCAGGGGGGTCGGCACAGGCAGCTCTGGTGATGTGCTGCGGGGCGGTAGGAAGGGCATGCAGGGCAGCGGCCTGCGGGGCTGCCTGCAGCACAGTGCACGTATGCACATCAGGTCGCTGCTGATCCAGGCCTCTGCCTCTGCCTCTCCATTTCGCTCCCTGCTGCTGGCCCAGGGAAAGTCAGGGAGCGCTGTGATGAACGGTGGTGTTTTTCTGCTGCTCGGGATGTCTGGGCTCGGTGGCTGTGTGGCATCGATCCACCGCAGCAGCTCTTCCCTTTCCTGGCTGTCCAGTTCAGGCAGCAGCTCATGTTGACCTCCTTCCTCTGCTGCAGTGTCAGTTCCTTCGGTCCCCCCTGTTTGGGTATCAGCAGGGTCCTGGTTCTGCTGGGGGACCTCCTGAGGACTCGCCACTTCTGAAAAAGCAAGAACATCCCCAGAAGGATGAGGACAGCCTTCCCACAGGCACTCAGTGCAGACACCTCCCCGCCAGCTCTGCTGCCCCCAAACTCACCATTGTTCATCCAAGTCAGGAGCTCATCCATGTCCGGCATGTCATCCGGGACGTCATCCAGGACCTCTGTTTCGGGTGCCATTTCTGGAAGAGGAAGAAAACCGCCACGGGGGTAACGCCAGCTTTCCCACACCCGCTCGGTGCAAACGCCCTCCCACCAGCTCTGCTGCCCCCAGACTCACCGTTGTTCATCCAGGTCAGGAGGTCATTGACGGCAGTGATGTCCTCCTGGATGTCTGAGCTCGTTGTCGCTGCTGGAAAAGCAAGAACACCCCCAGTGAGGCAGCGCCATCTTTCCCACCGCCACCCAGTGCGGACAGCCTGCCGCCCGCTCTGCAGCCCCAAACTCACCACCTGATTCCAGCGCTGCGCTGCTGCAGGTGAGCGGAGCCACGGTGGGACTTGGGCACACCGGAGGTCCTCGGAGGACAGTTGAGGAGCCGGGGCCGTGGGGGCCCTGCAGCGGGCAGCTGCCTGCGGGCTGCGGGGGCTCCTCATGGAACACAGCCCCAGGCTGCTGCCCCGTCGGCTGCTGGGGCTGCTGCGTCCCGGCCACCAGGGGATGTTTGGAGCAGTGGGCAGGGGCACTGGGGGCAGGCATACCTGGCTGCGTCTTTGCAGGTAGGCGCATGACCAGGGGTAACTGCTGCCCCACGGGTGCCAGATGACCAACGTTTCGGGGCATCCCCCCAGGTGGCAGCTGACCCACAACAGAGGGGATCCCCCCAGGTGGCAGCTGAACCACATTTGAGGGCAGCCCCCCAGGTGGCAGCTGAACCACAACTTGGGGCATCCCCGCAGCTGGGAGCTGACCCACCATTAGAGGCAGCCCCCCAGGTGGGAGCTGCACTCCCTGTCCCTGGACGCCTGGTATCCCAGGCCAGACGGAGGCCTGAGGCACCATGTAGGTGACATTAGGGACAGCGAGGGGTTGGAAGGACACCGGCACTGCTGCCTTGCGGAAGGTGGGCTGCATTGCAGCGGTGGCCGGTGGAGGCACAAGGGATCCAAATAACGAGGCGTCGGGTGTCGGAAGCACCGTCAGCGTCCGTGAAGGAAATCTCTCTGTGGGGAAATGCCCAAATGGGCGCTGGGTGAGATGTGGGGCACTGGGATCCCCTGGAGGGCCGCAGTGCCAGGAGCAGAGCAGCCTGCTGCCTTACCTGCCAAGGGAGCTCGAGAGTGGCAGCAGGGGGTTCCGTGACCGCTGGGGTCAGCCCTGAGGGCCCTGAGGTCACAATGCTCCTCTGTGACACGGTCCCGTGGGGCACAGGCATTGCTCTGTGCCTGCCCCATCGTCAGCACTTGCTGTGGCTACAGTCGTGGTGGTGACAGCATGGGACGAGTGTGGGGAGCTATGGCCTCTGCCCGTCTCATACTCCTCCTCCTGATGGCTGCAAGTTGCTGTATTGTCAGTGCTGCTCCGTGGCAAGCACCAGGAGCAGGTGGGTGAGCAAAAGTCAGCGGCATGGGGGGCAAGAAGTCAGGCTGTGTCCCCACGGCCAGACGGCAGGCTGCCCTGGGGCTGTCCTTGCATGGGGGACGTGCTGGGCAGGGGAAGGCAGCCAGCACCCAGTTCCCAACACAGGATCCCTCTCGGCCCCCAGCCCAAGGGAAGAGCCAGGCACATTTTCCTCCCGTGCTGTGGTTTCACCTTCCTTTGTGCCCATCAGAGATCTGCACTAAGAAAGGCCGAGTGGCCACACGTTGCTCCATGCAGACCATGGTGGTGTTGCACACGTTTAATGGAAACTTCTCTCATCTCTTGGTGATTCTAGATGACTACGCCGATTCTTTTCGTGCCGCTGCCTGGTTGAACCCGGCTTTTGTTCCTGAGGTGAAACCTGGAGGTAAATCACTGCCAGAACAGAGCCTTGGAGGCTCCCCTTCCCATTCTCTTCCCCTCCCCGTCTCCAGGCAGTTCCACACATGGATTGCTGTGTATCAGCACGGTGCCACTGCAGGCACCCAGCAGCTCAGGTTGAGATGCTGCCGCGTGGAAGGGAGAGAGGGGTGCTGTGGAGCAATCCGCCGTTGTTCCCATCTGGAGATGGGGATGTGGACGTGTGTGACACAAGCTGCTCTGTGCTGTTTGTTTACAGATGTGAGTGGAAGTGAATGGGGTGCAGAATCCCAGCCGGCTCCAGGGTCGGAAGCTCTAGCAGATGGCATGGGTATGTGACGACTTTTTGCTTGCTTTGCGAGCTGCCAGCTCGCAGCCCTAATGTCAGCCAGGCCTGCAGGAGCGGGAGCACAGAGCTGCACGCGCGTGCCCTGTCCCTGCACCATCCCCGGGTACCACCTGCTCCTCAGCTGTGCCGTCACGCAGTGACACAGATTGTGGTGTATGACGGAAAGCTCTCGTGGTTCCTTGTTGCAGAACTGCCTCCAGAGAGGGCCGTGCCAAACGCGCAGCTGCCTCCCGCGCAGGAGCCCCGCTGGCCTCCCAGGGGTGGGTACTCTGCCCGGATGGACTGCACCAACAGAGCGCTCAGCTCAGCAGTGGGTTTCTCTGAAATGTGTCCTGCTCCGTTCTGTTCAGGTCCTGCGAGACAGACAGAGAAACCGGGACGAGGAAGATATTCGCCGCGGTTTGCTCATGTCCTGAAGGCAATGACGGGGGAGAAGGAAGTGCCTGGTGGGTACATTTCTGTCTGCTCACCGGGAGACTCGGGAATCTGGCGTTCTACAAAGATATGAGCAGACATTTACAGTCCTCCCACTTTGCTGCCTTCTTTCTCTAGAGATCGATGGAGAGCCTGTGGACGAGGCCGTGCTTCAGGAGGGCAGCAGCCACACACTGCCCATCTCCCGTGAAGGCACAGAGGACGTGCCAGCAGCTGGCGCTGCAGGTAGAGGCCTGCCCAGAGCTCTGTGGCTGAGGCTTGGAGGTTCTGTTGTTGTGTTTTGTGTCTGTGGCCTCCTGGAGCATTTCATGGCAATGTCAGAGCTCTGGTGAGATCGCCAGGTAGGCACGAGGCGCAGCAGTGACCACAATTGTTCTTCAGGTGCAGGAGGTGAAGAAGCCACCAAGGGCATCTACATTAAGGACGCCCCCATGTTCTGCTTGAAAGGTGCTATTGGTGTGTTTGTTCCCATTCTGCTCCTGATAATTGTCTGCTGCATTTGCATCCGGCGGCGGCGGAAGAAACAACAGTGAGTTGCTCCCCCATCCCCATCCCAGCTCTTTGTTCCCGTGCTGCTCTGTGCGGTGCCGGGAGGAAGGAGAGCGGGTTGCTCCCCAGGCCCTCAGCAGTTCCTGTCTCTGCAGGCGCCTCATGGAATCTGCCAAGGCCCGGTTTGCTGCCGGTGGACAATCAGCACATGAGCACAGACGGTCTCGGCACCAGCGGGCTCCACGGGTGCCAGGACGTCCTGCCCGGGTGCTGCGGAGCTCCAGCCCATCGCGGCCCCCCAGGCCCAAGCGTGCCCCGACTCGGCTGCCCCCGGCGCGGCCCCCGCGGCCCCCCAGCCCGGCCATGTACACCAGGAATAAGCCCCAGCCCCGCCGGGCACCGCCACCGCCACCACCCCGGTCCTACAGGGGATGGTAGCAGTCTCCCTGGGGCTGGGCACCACGTCCCACACCTGGACAGCCGCTGCTGCCATCCACTGTGGCTGTCCAGATTTCTATTCCAGTCTTCTATTCCATCAATAAATAACAACATCATTTCCCAACTGTGTGAGAGCTTGCTTGATCCGTGCAGGACACAGGATGCAGAATGCCCCCAGTCCCCACTTTGGCTTCTGTTCAGGGTAAGAGGTTTCCACGCTACACCTGCCTGGTGCGTAAGTCACGCAGACCTCGTGTTTTTGGGGTGTATTTGGGGTGATGGAGCAGATCTTCCTGGAAGAGATGTTGAGGCAGCTGAGGGATGGAGAAGTGATCTGTGCCAGCCAGCAAGGCGGCACCCAGGGCAGATCGTGCCTGACCCATCTGGTGGCTTTTTGGGATGCCATGATGGCAGTGATGGGCAACGGGAGGGCAACTGATGTCGTCTCCCTGGAGCTGTGCAAGGCCTTCCATGTGGTCCCGCACCACTTCCTTCCCTCTGAGCCAGACAGAGATGGGTGCAAAGGACGGGCTGTGGGGTGGAGGTTCAGCAAAGCCAAGGCTGTGCGTTCAGATGGGGAATTTGCCTCTTGTGTGCCCTACAGCGATCCCAAATGAGAAGAGAAAAGCTTTTTCTCTGGGTGCTTCGCTCAGAGGCTGCAGCGCCTCTGCTATGGAGGAAGGCTGAGGGAGGCAGGGGTGTTCAGCGCGGAGAAGAGAAGGCTGCAGGGAGCCCCCGCTCCACAAGGGAGATGGTGATAGGGACAAAGAGGAATGGTTTGGACGAAAAGGAGGGGAGATTTGGTTTAGATGTCAGGGAAGTTGTTCACAGAGGGGGAGCTGAGGCCCTGGCACTGCTGCCCAGAGAGGTTGCGGGTGCCCCTGCATCCCTGCAGGTGCAGCCAACTCAGCTCCCATTGCAGTGAGTGGAGACGAAGGGAGGGACGTGGCTGATGACAATGCAATGGCCTGTGGCATCGCAGGGCTGCGGTGCTTTGATCCTGCAAAGCCACCAAGCTTCCACCTGCTGGCTGCTTTCACACATCTGTCACCAAATACAGAGGCTGGAAGGGAGCTCTGGAGTTTTAGTACAATTCCCCCTGCTTCCCTGCAGCAGATTGCACAGATTGCTGCACTGACTGCCAAGTCTCCTGCTGCCCCTTGACAGCTTTCTTTCTCAGTCTCAGAGAAGCATTCAGGGAATCATAGGATGCCCTGGGTTGAAAAGGACCATGATCATCTAGTTTCAACCCCCCTACCTTGTGCAGGGTTGCCAACCACTGGACCAGGCTTGTCTTGAATCATCTCTGGGTCTCTCTTGCTCCCCTGTTGGGTACTGCAGGACTGGGTTCTGGGCGATGGTGCTCTGGTTGATCCTCTTTGCTTTAGGAGCATCTTTGTTCTGCTGCTCCCTCAACACCTGTGTTTTATTTTAGCCTCTCTTGCTTCAGTTTCCTTCTTCCCTGCACAGAGATCTAAGAGGCAGTAGGGATTTATTATTGGTAAGCTCAGTATCAGTCACATCAGGGAAAGATCAAAGGAAAAGGGTTCTAAGAACTGGAAACATCAGTGAGTCAGTCAGTGTACTGAGTTACAGACAACAAACGACACACGGAGCAACATTCTGCTCCTAGGCACCAACGGTTCACAGAGGAACTGCAGCTCTCTGCTCCTGAACCCAGGAAAGAGGGAATGGATCAAGGAGGGCAGGCTGAGCAGCAGCTGTCCATCTGTATGGCCTCCAGGTTTCGGTAGGTGAGATCACATCCCCCATTTAACAAGTTTTCCTGAGGTGCACAGATCTGAGGGCCTTCTCAGCAGCAATGCTGGGAGGAGGAAAAGCTGCCACTGCTGCAGAACGAGTGCTGTCCATCGGGGGAGCAAAGCTCCAGCCTGGGGGTCAGCCTGGGTGAGCTGCTCCACACACGGCTCAGTCTCCTTGTTTCACGATGACATCAGACAGATCCTCTGTGCCATTCAGTTTCAGATTCTGTGGAGAGCAAACAGCGGAGATTAGGAGAGCCAGTCTGCTCCCCTTTGAGGCTGAAGACCCAGGGAGCTGAACAAAAACACCCAATGCTCAGAACAACCCTAGGCCTTTCTGCCTCCATCACAGTGCAAAGACTGAGGAATCCCCTCAGCTGCTGTATCACTCTGAAGCAGCCACACCACCATAACATTAAGCAGATGTGCTTCATCCCTTCTGTCCTTCCCTGTCCTCACATCTGGCAGCAGACAGAAGTCAGGCTGGAAATACTGTGCTTTTTATTTCCAGCACATCCACCTGATTTGTGTTCACTATAAACATGAAATGGGATTTATTATAAGATTCTGATGTGAAAACAAAATGCTGTGTGCTTTGCCCACTGCTCCTACTCACCGCGCATACATGCACTGCACTTACCTTCTCATTTGCCAAGTGCAAGAGGCAGGCAAAGGCTAAAGGGACAGACAGATTTTTAGCCATCACAGAAGGCAACCTAAGGAAGAGAAGGAAGGTTAGGATGGCCAGAGCCTGCCACTGTGGATAGAGCATGTCTGCAAGCTACCAGGTCACCAAAGATAAGCTGCATGTGGCAGCTCCTTCCCCAGTGTCTGATTTTCTCTACCTTATTCCATTAGCAAAGACTTGGCCAAGCCAAATGCAACCTGTAGCTCCCTCAAGCAAAGAGACAGCAAGAGATTCCCCTCCTGTCAGGATTCAGGTAGCAGGTTGCAACAGAAGCCAAAGGGATCAGTGCTTGCCCAAAAGTCTACCCAGCCCGGAGTCCAACCTTTTGTAGAGCCTCTCTACCTGTGAAGCAGTTCCTTTGTGATGCTGCTGAAGGCCTTCTCCCCTGTCACCACTGATGTGTCACTCTGTTTCTCCACATCTTCAATCTGTTCAGCAAAAAGACAGACACTGCTGAGGCAGCTTTTGCTCCCCAGGGCTCAGCCTCACGCTCAGAGAACCACCACTGCAAATCACTGCTCACAGACCATCCTTAGCAACCATCCCATGGAGCAAGGCTGCTGGAAAGGAATTGCCACCAACACGTCCATGATGATCTGTGTGGGAGCTAACCACTGTTACATGCAGGGCACACACTTCTTTCAGGCCTGTTATCTGCCTACACTCACCTCTGCCGCTGTGTTTTTCTGTATATCAATAAGAAGGTCCCACATGTTTTGCTTCAGCCTCTTCATGTCCATTTTCTTGGCTGTCTTTGCATACTGAATTGCTATCTTATTGACCTGAGGAAAAGACATTCAGGGTTAGAAGGGAGCAACTGAGCAGCAGCAGCAGCGTCCTCTATCTCAACCAAAGGAACAACCCAAACTTGGTTTTCCTATAGCAATGACATCATCTCAGAATAAAGCATCCATCAGCAAAACCCTGGAGATCCTGAACAAGGAAAACTGCTCTCTTGCTCTCCCTTAGAAGCCCTGCTGCAGATCTGCTCAGTCAGTGGTACACAGCTGGGCACATCATAAGTCCTTACCTTCTGAGGCTCAGCAATGAGGTTCAGTTCCCCATACATTGTGATATCAACACCTTCAACCCCATTGAGCTCATGATCGTGACCCTCAGGGTGAGAGGTGAGGTTGAAGTCTGCTTGGCCCATGAATTGGACGGGGTCGTTGTCATCATCACTATCTGCAGCCTGGTCAAGAAGAGATACACCAGTGAGGGCACATCCAGACATCTCAGAGGAGCTGCAGATTCCCTGCACTGAGTGCCCACCCCTCAGGAGAGTGGTGACACCTGCCCACTGCCCCTGTGGAGGAACGACCTTCAGCCTCTTCTGACAGCTGAAAGCTCTGGTTAAGGCTAAACCCACCAGAGACCCAAAGGACAGAATATCAACAGGCTGTTCTACACAGACAGAGATGAAGGCTCCCCCACCAGCGTGGGGCCATATGAGACCTGCAGCACTGGCCTGGCAGAAAGCTGAAGCTTTAGAGAAAATGTACTTCAGCAGGAGCTCAAATCAGCTGGGTGCAAGTATCACTGTGCAGAGGTGACTGCAGAAGTGAGCAGTGGTGTCTGCTGCTACTTCATGGGAGGTGCAGTATGGAACAGCATGGAATGGAGTTTCTGCAGGAAATCAGCCAGCAAACTCCAAGGGCAGATTGTTGAATTGATGGCACCAGAGCACCACTGAGTGACAGGACAAAGGTGCATGGCATCAGCTCTGCCACAATCTGATGGCAACTCTTTGTCCACTGGTAAGTGATGCTAGACATACGATTCTTCCTGAATTCCTTCTACCACATGACAAGTGTGAGCAACAGAGAGAAATGTTCTTGCTTCCAGTTACCTGTGCTGCAGGGCAGAAATTGGAGGTGTCATTGGGGTTATTGTAATCATATTCACCGATCTCATCTTCGTGATCCAATGAGCTGCCTGGCTTAGGCAGCCTGAAGAGCTGCAGGGATGAGACTGGAACATCAGGAAAGAGGAAACTAGATGCTTTCCCCAAGCAGTGCCTACATCTTGCTAACCCACTGCCAGCCCTTTTCCCAGCCTCTTCCTCCTCCTCACGTACCACCCACCAATCCCCTCATAAAGCACAACAGCCAAGCACAGACAACTCAGCGTCCACAAGTGAGTTGGTTCACTATCAGGCATCATGCTGGCTCATTTCCTGCCCTGAGGAGCATCCCAGAGGCACTTCAAGCAGATTAAGAGCGATTCTGCACACGGAACATTGCCAAGAAGATTTTGGAGAAGCCTCTTACCTTAGCAGCTGGTTTAAGGAACAGCTGGACAATGTTGTTAGGGTTGTAGTTGAAGTCTGCAGGAAGTGTGGTGCTCTTTACGTTCTGGTTTTCCAGAATGGATTTGCTCAGAGTTAAAGCAGCCTGCAGAAGGTAATGCCATAATCCATGTGATATCCAGTATTCAGCTTCTTATAAGGGCAGATGGTGACATGACAAGGATGAATGGTTTTATACTAAAAGACAGATTTATATTAAATGTTTAGAAGAAACTCTTTACTCAGAGGGTGGGTGAGGCTCTGGAACAGATCACTAAGAGAAACTGTGGGTGCCCCATCCCTGCAGGTCTTCACAGCCTGCTTGGATGGGGCCTTGGGCAGCCTGAGCTGGGGGGTGGCAAGCAGCCCATGGAATGGATCTTTAAGGTCCCTCCCAACTCAAGCCTTTCTATCATTCTTCAATTCTATGACCAAACATGGATATTTGTTTAAAATGAGAGAAGTTCTGAAGTGCTTCCAAGGATGAGTCCTACACTGCATGCAGTGACTTAAACACAGCATCCTGGGACACACAGCTGGGCCTGTGCGTTCAGACAGAGCCTTTCTGGCCAGAAAGAATCCAGCCTGATTCTTCACTTCAAGGTTGGTAAAACTGTAAGAAGCTTTGAAGCTAGAAGACCCTGCATGAAGGAGCACACAGGATGCTGCGCTGCTGTGTTCAAAGAGCCAGGTTCCACAAGAGAACCAAGGTGAGCCACCTGCTGATGGCTCTCCAAGACACACTGATGTAGCAAAGGGAGCAGAGGCAGAAACTCAGTGCATACCTTGGTCTTACGGAAATATGTCTCAAAGTCAACATCCTCATCAAAGTTCACTTCAAATGCTTTCTTTGCCTTCTTCTTCTTGTTCTCTTTCTCAGAGTCAGCACTTGCTGCAGAAAGGAAGGAACGTGAGCTTCTGCTCCACAATGACAGGTTACCTGTGTCCTTTACAAACACTTTTTTGTGTTAGGGAAAGAAACAGGCGGTGTCCTCTGCTTCACACTTTAAAAGGGATCAGTATGTCCTTATAGAAGCAGTAAAAATAAACTAACCTTCAGTTTTTATGTTGAAGGATCTGTATTTTCTTCTATTAGTACAGTGAGACTCCTGCTCAATGCTGAGCATCATTAACAAACCCAAACAACAGAGAACACATCAGACACCAAAGGATCTGCGTGTGACTTGAGAGCCCTTCTGGTGTCCTAACTCAGTACTGCTTCCAGTCAGGCTAGAAAAGAGCCATGCAGAGTTGTCTCATCTCTACTGCCTTTGCTTTATGGCTCACAGAGTCACAGGGTTGGAAGGGGACTCTGCAGATCATCTAGTCCAACTCCTCTGCTAAAGCAGGATTCCCAGAGATTCCATGCACATCCATGTCCAGATATATTTAAAATATATACAGAGGATAAACCATAACCTCACTGGGCAGCTTGTTCCAGTGCTCTGTCACCCTCAAAGTAAAGAAGTTCTCCCCCACATTCATATAGAACTTGCTCTGTTCCAGTTTGTTGCCCCCTCTTGTGGTGCTGAGCACCCAATCACTGGACAGCCTCCCTTTACACACTTTGATTGATCAGAACCCCCTCGGTCTTTTGTTCTCCAGCCTGTACAGCCCCAGGGCTCTCAGCCTTTCCTTTGAAGGGAGATGCTCCAGCCCTTATCATCTTTGCAGCCCTCAGCTGGACTCTCTCCAGTAGTTCCCTATTCACATATTGCCCATTTCCCAACAGAACCACAACCAGGCTGCAGCAAATGAGCTCCAGGCTCTGAATACATACATACATTTGTGTCGAGGTCTGAAACGCCAGTGCTCTGGGCCAGCCCACATTGACAGAGTTCGGGGGCTGAAGTAGGAGTATTCCCCTGGTTTCATGGAGAGATGAAGGCACATGGTCCCAATGTCTCCTTCCCCAAAAGAAACTGCATCAATTCTGGAAAGAGCACACACACTGCTCAGTAAAATCCTCCCTTTGAGGTACACTGGGCCCGAATGTGTTTAATACCCTGACCAGCTCTGTGCAGACACCAGCCTGCAAGACTCCTGCTTTCTTATCAGCAAACTGTAGTTTGCTCTGTATTCTAAGTAATACAATACTCTGTAATATAAGTATTGCACTGTCTGGAGTCTGTGAGGCTGCTGTGAAAAGAGGTGGGCAGGGCAGGCTGAAGATGGGAGCAGAGCAAGCAACTAAAGAGGAAACACGACCATACAAAGGAGGTCCTTCTGGAAGGCAGGGATGTGAATTCCTCAGTGTACCTGAAACTTGATCAGAAAGCAAACTATAGCCAGACAGAAAACACGCACACAGGAAAGCAAAGATCCTCCAGAGAGCTGCCTTAACTCGTTGCTGGCAATCAAAGCAAAGCAATAAACGTGAGTGACTACTTGCCTCTTGCTCTCACAGAGTGCCACGAGGGATTTGTTTCCTGCAAATTCCCCAATCTTTTCTGTTGTTACACTCCTGGGGGAGTCCGCAGTGAAGTCATCATCGGCCGGGGCAGGAACACCATCTTCCACATCACTGTCTCTTTCTGCATTGATATCGAACACTTGGTCGCTCTTCTTAAACTTATCCAGCAGGGCTGATACTGACTGCAAGAAAAGGTGCTCAGGGGAAAAGCCACAGCACCCCACAGCACACCCTGCTGCCCCACACAGCTCTCCAGGATCACTCTGCAGTGACAGAGCAGAGAATACAGCTCAGTACTCCATCCTGCACAGAGCCAACTACGTACCTCTTCATGGGATGCGGCGTCCCAGTGCGTGAACTGGAAATCAGCCAGCGCAGAGTAGATGGGGCGTTTTAAAACACACTTTTCTAGCAGCACTAGAGATAGGAAGGGTAAAGAAATATCAGACACAGGATGAAATAACCAGCAGGTAAAACAAATGCCAGGTGCTAAACTGTTCTTAGTTTCAAAAGCATTTTGGGCTCATTTCTCGGCAGAAAGGGATGCTCAGTCGGATCTCTGACGGAAGGGTGGGCATAACACTGTGAATCTTAAGAGTAACAGGGTTTAGGAATACTGACAGGGTTAAAAGACTCTGTAAGAGTCAGCCCTAAACCTGGAGCACGCTCATCTCAATCTGCATGAGCTACATGCAGAGATCTAAAAGGCCGTGAGGGTCCTGGTCCTGTCAGCAACCAGCCTCAGCCCAGGCAGGATCACAGCAAGGTGCCACAAGGTAGCCAGGAGGTCAATCAAGGCATAAGCAAGCTGGCTGAGGCTGAAAGGAGTAAGTTTGGCAGATGAAAATGAAATCTGGATGGGAGAATGGCTTAGTGGTTACCAGCACTCACACTTCAAATCTGTCACCTTCACAGGATCGCTGTTGGGCAGGACGAGGGTTTCTGAAGATGGGAGAGGCACAATGTTGGAGTCAAAAAGGAGCTCACTGTGACAACTCTGTGTACGTAGGCTGGTGAGGAAGATGCCAGCTGTGCTGCATTCATCAAAAGATGCTGCTGTTTTCTGGAACATGGGGTCAACCTGCAGGCGCAGAATGAAGGAATGGAACAGATGTAGAAGCCTCTGCAGAAGATTTGTAAATACAAAGCCAAAGGGAGAATGACTCATTGACTCATGCCTCTTTTTTCAGTGAGGAGGAAACTCTCACAGTGGCCTCACACAGCAGGAATAGACACAATTAAGGACCACCGTGTTACAATAGCAGAATTCAGACATGCACGTGAACCTAACAGCCCAAGAGAAGACACACAGTAAGGAAAACGATAAAAAGGCAAAAAATGAGGCGAGCTTTCCTTCCTCCACTCTTCCTCCACTCACCACTACAGCAGGTCCATCTCCACCCACCTCACATCTCCGATTGGCCTCTGTCACATTGATGTTGTTCAAGTTCTGTTCAATCGTTTTGAAGGAGTGCTTCTTCTTTGTTTGAACTCTCTTGGCAGAACTGGAAGCTGTACTGTCTTCTTCTGAAAGAAAAAGAAGCTGCTGTTAGAAAAACTTACTAAAATATCCTACAGCTGAAGGACAATACAACTGTACTTCACTTTGTGCACACACACAAAAGCCCTGGGGGCATAAAGTGACCCAGGCAGGGATCCATTAGCACAAACCACCAACACTTGAGTGGCTGCTCAATGTGTTCCTTTTTATTTTGCCTCCTCTGTCTTAACAGCACATTTCTGTTTCAAAGCAAAGGACAGCAAAGCGTGGGGTGCTTCGTTCTCAAACATTTCAGATTAGGCCATTCCTGTTTTGCACTCAGATCTAGCTGGCCAAGTATTCAAGTACAGGGCTGAGCATCAGGTTCTCATCTCAAACTTCCCCAGAAAAGAAACTCAGTGTTTTGCAGCCCTTAAGAAGAAATAAATGCACCAAGCTAGTGGCATTCTCCCAGCTATATATATTAGGAGAAAGAAACAGCACTTTGAAATTCAGAAGAACACAGGAAGTGTTGTGGGTGGAACCAGGAAGAGCTTAACAGAAAAGGAGTGAACGGCACACCTTCTTCTGGGCTGCCCACTTCTTTTGCAGGTGCTGACTCCTTGCCTAAGCCTCCAAGAACTTTGTACGTGTCTGCATGGACCGCATCCACACGCACGGCGTAGATCTTCACGCTGGCATCGATGGTGCCAGCTGCCATCTGACAGAGGAACACAGGATGCAGTTTTTAGTGAGGAAGGAACAGAACACAGCAAGAGGTAAATGAAGAAGACGAGATGCAGACCTGAGTTTTTGAATACTTCTGGAGCAATAAGGAACTATCAATAGCAAGGAGCCTTTGCTTGGATATTGCCTATTTTGATCTGTCCCTTCTGTCTCCTACACTCAAGTCACATCACCTTCTTTCCCACCACAGCCCTGCTCTGTTCCTGGCCAAAACATCCAATGTTTACCTCAGAAGCCTTATTATTAAAGCTCTCCTTTTGAAGGACCATCACTAAAAGAGGCACTTAGCCTTTAATTTCTGCAGTACCAAAGCAGTCAGCAGTATTAAATTCCACTAAAAATGACAGTGCTGCCTCTACCAGATCTCTAGCTGAAAGCTCATTTATTTCAGATGTGTCATTTGTTAGAGCTTCAATTCAGGGACCCAACACCACCGTGAACAACTCACCTTGAAGTTGGTCAGCTCAGAGTCCTTCTGTTTCAGTATATCTGTCATGTAGTCTATCAGATGTAAGCCAAAAACATTCCTGGTGTTGATTTTCTGCAATACAAGTGCAGGTGAGAACGGAAACTCAAAACAGGATGCTGTCAACCTACAAGCCACCAACCCGTGGGGTTCTCACAGACCACTCTGACCTGCCTGAAAGGCCCAAACCAGCTTTACACTGAGCTGACACATCAGAAAGAATGAATGCCACCCAGAGGGACCTTGAAAAACTTGGAAGGTGGACCTGTGTGAACCTAATGAGGTTCAACATAGCAAAGAGCAAGGTTTTACACTAGGGTTGGAGCAATCCCAGATATGTATACAGACTGGGAGAAGAAATACTTGAGAGCAGCCCTGCAGAGAAGGACTTGGGGGGGCCTGGTGGATGAACAACTGAACGTGACCCAGCAGTGTACAGCTAAGAAGGCCAATGGCAGCCTGGGCTCTCTCAGCAGAGTGGTGACCAGCAGAGAAAGGTGACTGTCCCCCTCTATTCCGCCCTCATGAGGCCCAGTCTGGAGTATTGCATCCAGGTCTGCGACCCTCAGTACAGGAAAGATGTGGAGCAGTTGGAAAGGGTCCAAAGGAGGCCATGAGGATGGTTAGAGGACTGGAGCACCTCCCCTACAAAGACAAGCTGAGGGAGCTGGAGAAGAGAAGGCTGCGAGGAGACCTCATTGCTGCCTAATGGTATTTAAAAGGGGTTTATAAACAGGAGGAGAATAAGCCTTTTACAAGGGAAGGCAGCAATAGGACAAGGGAGAATGACTCTAAGCTTAAAGAGGGAAGATTTAGAATGGATGTTGGGGAAATTCTGGAAATTCTTCACAGAGAGCAGCGAGGTGCTGGAATAGCTGCCCAGAGAGGCTGTAAATGCCCCATCCATCCCTGCAGGTGTTCAAGGCCAGGTTGGATGGAGCCCTGGACAACCTGGTGTAGCAGCAGATCTGAAGGTTGGCGACTCTGCCTGTGACAGGGGGTTGAAACTTGGCTGCCTTCCACCCCGAGCCATTCTACGATGACTCAGGAGCTGTGATCCCCCCCCCAAATCCAGGTGCGATCATAGCAGGGAACCCACTCACGTTCTCAGCGGACAGCTTGATGCAGGCAGAGTAATGCTCCGAGATCTGCGCGTTCGTCCATCCCGACAGGGCCGGCAACGACGCGTCCGCCTGCCTGAGGGAAGGAAGCACGGCCGTGCCAGGGGAGCCGAGCCCGCCCGCCGCCCCCCCACGGCCCGGTCCTACCTGGGCACCGGAGAGCAGAGACTGAGCGGCGATTCGGTGCCGCCGAGCTGCAGATCCACCGCCCGCGAGCGCCGACGCTGCCGCCTTTCCCTCTCATCGTCGTTACCGGGACATTCCACCAACGTAGGGGTGGCCGAGGCGCTGAGAGAGCGCGCAGCCGGGGACTCCGCCGCCCCTCCGGCACCCCGGCCGCCCCTCCGCGGGGTCGCGGCCCTCATAGCAGCGGCGGGCTGAAGCTGCGCCCACCGCTCCGGAAGTTCCGCCGTCGAGCTCCCGCCCTCCCTTCATCCGTGGACCAATCAGCGCGCTCCTCTCTCCCTCTCCGCCAATCCAAAGCCGCGAGGGTCCCACGCCGCGCCGTCGCCTCCTAGTTTAAATTTGCCGCGCTCGCGGTGTAACGGTCGCCGCCTTCTGGTGCTGTGGAGCGGAGGTTTTGTTTCTCTCCTTCGCCTGCAGCACTCCTGCCTTGCGGTTTATCTCACTAAATTCCTCCATCACGTATCAGCCCGGGTTGCCTAGCCTGACCTTACACACCTCTAGGGGCAGGGAATCCCCAGCCTCTCTGGGCAGCTGTTCCAGCACCTCAGCACCCTCTGTGGAGAACTTCGCTGATGTCCAATACAAACCTTCCCTCCTTGAGCTTAACACCAGGAAAGAGACCTGGGGGTGCTGGTTGATGCTGAACATGAGCCAGCAGTGTGCCCAGGTGGCCAAGGGGGCCAATGGCATCCTGGCCTGCATTAGAAATAGTGCGGCCAGCAGGAGCAGGGAGGTGAGCATCCTTCTGTACTCAGCACTGGTGTGGCTGCATCTCAAGTCCTGTGTTCAGTTTTGGGCCCCTCACTACAAAAAAAAAGGACCTGGAACGTGTCCAGAGAAGGGCAACGAAACTGGTGAGGGATCTGCAGCACAAGTCTTATGAGGAGCGGCTGAGGGAGCTGGGGTTGTTCAGCCTGGAGAAGAGGAGGCTCAGGGGAGACCTCACTGCACTCTACAGCTTCCTGAAGGGAGGCTGTGATGAAGAGGAGTTTGGCCTCTTCTCCCAGGTAACAACCAGGACCCGAGGAAACGGCCACAAGTTGCAGCAGAGGAGGTTTAGGTTGGACATAAGGGAGAACTTTTTCTCTCAGGCACTGCAATGGCTGCCCAGGGAGGTGGTGGAGTCGCCGTCCCTGGCAGCGTTCAAGAGGCGTCTGGATGAGGAGCTGCGAGATGTGGTTTAGTGCTTGTGGTAGCAGTGGTGATGGGAGGTTGGACAGGATGATCTTGCAGGTCATTTCTAACCTTGTGATTCTATGATTCTGTGAAAAAGCTGATTATAATCTCCTTTTAAATACTGGAAGGCTGTGATGACGTCTCCCTGCAGCCTTCCCACCAGACCCAGCAGCTGCCTCAACCCTTCTGCAATGGCCGCAGTTGGATGCCTGAGTTCTTCCCAACGGACTTCCAGCCTGAACCACTGGATGGTGCAAGAGGAAAAGATGTGCTTGGAGTCTAACTGCGGTCCTCACAAAGAGATGCTGGGGAAAGACGCTGTGTGTGCTGCTGAGCCACCCGGGTCCCGTTCCCTGCTCCCCAGAGCCGAGGAATGGCCGTGC
This sequence comes from Lagopus muta, assembly GCF_023343835.1. NCBI lineage: Eukaryota > Metazoa > Chordata > Aves > Galliformes > Phasianidae > Lagopus > Lagopus muta. The sequence goes on from NC_064459.1 coordinate 1,669,446, forward strand.
CATCAGCAGGGTTTTGCACTGACTCCAACCATCCCCAAAAATGGCCATAGAATCAACTTCTGGAGATTGGCATCTGTTCATCAGCATAACTATTGTACCCTGGAAGCCCAGGGCACTTGTGCAAGTAGCAATTCAGAGGAACTCTGAGGGGAGGAAAAACCCTACAGGGCTTTTTTCTCATTTCCAAATGACTCAGGGTCAGAAGCAAAGAGGTCTGACCCTCTTCTTGCTTGGCTCCAGGAGGGCCAGACTAAACTGGGGGGGCTGTAAAAGCCAAGTCATGCTTCATGATGCTTTCCTCCTAACAGAGCTTCTAGTGGCCACTGTAAACAAATCAGTATGTCCAGCTTTGCATCCCAAATAAAGGAGGCACAGGGAACTGTGAGGGTTTTTGATGTTCAGACGAATTATTCCTGCCCTTGCAATAGCGATGTGTGCAGCATTTGATCATCCCCTGCCATCAGCAGTGCAGGCGAGGACAGAAATATTCATGTTCTGTATTTAACTGGAAATTAAGAGAATGCATCATCTGGTGACAGGAACTTCTACAAGTGGCTGCTTCCCGCTCAGTCAGCTCCCAGACCTCTGCATCACTGGGGGGATATTGGGAAACTTGATTAATGACTGGTGGATATTTGCTGGAGGATGTATTCCCCAAAGTCACCCAAAACTGATGGAGGCGTGCAGGGATTCTTCCCCTCTTGGAGGAGCACTGCTGGCTCTTACAAGGTCTGCTAAAGTAGCTGGGAAGTGACTCAAAAGGGAAGGCTGCCTGCAGGCCTGCTGAACCACTGGTACTTCTCCACCTGTCTGCCTGCACTGTGCCAGGGGGAAGCTTTGGGGCGACTGAACTCAGAGGATGTCTCTGAGCTGCAGGCGAGCGCTGGAGAAGAAGGGAAAGTTGAGACGAGCGGGAAGGGGAGCACTCCTATGTGACTGCTGCAGCTGCCGTGATGGATTTAAAACCTCACTGGTTGTGTCCTGCTGAGCTCCTCAGCAAGTTCCAGGGTGAGATGTGCTGTCTGCTCCGGACCCACAACACAGGTAGCGTAGCAACAGGGATCTTCCCCAGCTGCAAGGTTAAAAATAGAGCCAGGGAATATTGAGCTTGCAGCCTTTGGGGTTCCTGAGGCTGCTGCTGGTTGCAAGCATCTGACTTAGGCTCAACTCTGGGCACTTGCCTGTGACAAAGGGTTTGCCAGACTCTGGGTTATTGCGTGGGTCTGCAGCCTTTCTGTGCACACACGCAGTCACCTTGTGTCTGGGGACTCTGCTGCAGTGTCTGAGGTTGATGTTGCACAAGCAGGGTCTCCACTTGTTGTACCCTTCTACAAATGACCCATGAGCTAAAGATTATCTGGTAATTTCCGCAGACACTGCAGGAGCACTCATTAACTTGCTGCTACTATTTTTGTTTAAACAAATGCAGCTCTTCTCAGTAATAAAAAGTGATTTGATACCTGCTCAGCTGCTGCCACTGACCAGGAAGGAAGGCGCTCGGTTTTGGTTTTCATTGCAGATCCTTTTTGGAGACAGACATCCTATGCTCAGCCTCTCATTTGTTTCTCCCTTCCAGAGTACGTTCTGTTTTTAGCTTTGTTTGTTATTGTTGCAGAGCTACTTCTGTCTGGCCTTGCTCATACCTAGGGGCACAAGGAAGAGATTTAGACCTCAGAAGAGGTAAATGGTTTGATTTTTCTAGCTCATTAGGGAGGCCTGCTTTATGTCTGGAAAGGCTGTGGCACAGATTACACTAACACAACTTGGACTTGGTTTGTTTTTGTTTTTGTTTCTTTTGGCCCCCTGTTAATGAATGCAATTATGAGCAGGGAGGTTAGTGGGCAAGGGGCCGTACGGTGGTGTCAGGCTAAGGGTGGCTCACATCTCCCTTTGCAGACTCCTGGCTCGTTTCCTATAAACACCGATGGTTGGAACTTTTGTTTGATAAAACTCCTCTCACGTTTTATCACCGGTTGGAGTATTTGTACTCTGAAATCCGGGATTTCACAGACTCTGTAGCAGCTGTAAAGTGAAATAACTCCTCACATGCAGAGATTTATAAGCCATCCGTAGCAAGGCTGCAGCGCAGGCGATGCTTCCAGCTGAGAAGCCCTCAAGGTTCTGACAGAGCAATCAGGATTGCAGGGTTGGAAGCATTTGAGGGATGCCGTGTGCTGTAAATCCTCTGAGGCCACTGGAGCTGGCATCAGCCACGTTGGCACAGCACGGTGTTGGTGGCTGGCTGTGCCCACACGTGTCTTGTGTTGTTCTGGGTGACTTTCCCTTGCAGATGAAGGGAGAGAAATGTGCAGGCTGTTCTGGGCTCAGCTGCCACAGTTCCCAAGGAGCTGCAGCAGTCGTTTCTGAGGAACCCACTGCAGAGATGACAGATAGCAGTCTGGCTGGAACTGAGGCATGCTTATTCAGGCCAATTTATTTTGGGATTTAGGACTCTTAGCAGTTTCAAAGAATGTTGGCGATGGTGAATGAGGGGTTAGAGCAGTGCTGGGTGTGCATGGCGGAGAGCAGGATGGGACACACAGCCTGGTGAGAGGGCAAGCTTAGGGATTCCCTCTATCCAAGGGGGAAAGAGTGAGTCGCTGAGCTCTGCGTCTTTGTGTAGGCTGACAGCTGGACTGGTGTTTTTGGAAGCATGAACACCTTGGGAAGTGCTTTGAATGGCCTGTGCCTCTGAAGAGCAGGGCAGAAAATCAAATAGTTTGAAGAGCAGGACAGCTCATTTAGCCTCACTTCTTAGCATTCCTCAAAAGGAAGAACTTTGTAGATGGATGTGGGGAGAGCATCTTGGGCCTGAGATGCTCTGTAGAGCCTTACTGCTGTGTACTCCATCTCCTAAGCATGTTGAGCAGCTCTGACATCTCTGGACACGTGCCCTGTGTGCCTCTGCTGCCCTTTTATGCTGCTGGTCAAATCCCAGTGTGGATACCACCATCTGGGTGTCGAACATCTGAGGGTTTTGTGGGGTGAGGTGGTAACACAGTAATGTTAGTGCTGCAAGGTAAAGTCTTAACTCCATCTAAGAGGGACTCAGATCTGGTGAGTGTGGCTGGAGAGTTATTGCTGTGCTCCAATTCAGTCGTGGGTATCAATCCCAGCCTTCTAGATCTGTGTGATCTTATCTTGGTGAAAGGCAGCAGGACTGGTGTTGGTGGGGCTGAAATCACATGCAATCTTTGTTTTCTTCTAAAGGCTGTGAGGTACCAGAAGTGTCATGCAAAGAGACCTGCTGCTCTTTGAGGTGAGGACTCCTAAATTCCTCAGTTTCAGAGCAGATTTGCAGCCATCTGATGATGCCATGCATCAACCTGGACAGCACTACCTGCTTTGCAAGTAGGAATCATATTTTTGGAAGTATTTTGCATGCTAATGCTCTTAGGAGTGTGAAATGCTGCTGTTCATAATGACTATGCATCCAGGAGAAGTGTGCTGCTTGACACTTCAGCCTTCTGTAGCCAGAATGTTTTGGTTGGAAAGCTTATAGCTGCTTATATGAAAGTGAAAGGGGAAGGCAGGATCAGCATAGGTTGTTTCTGTGGGTGCACTGCTTGTGGCAGGATCTCTGTCCTGGATGTTCCAGGATGAGGCCTCGAGCAACCTGATGTCATGCAATGAGACCAGCAGTCACACCAGGACATACCAGACCCCTCTGTGACACTTCTCTGCCCATCAAATTGCTCAAATCAATCACATTTGACTTTTAATTGAACTCATCAGAACCATTGCCATGCTCAAGCATCCTATTTAGCAGTAATTGTTCTCTCCCACTCCCTTCCTTTCCTTAGTTGCTTCTCAGGTGTTTGGGTCTTGCTGATGCAAAGCCCTCTTGATGTGTTTACTTGGCTGCACCAAGAATATGGGAACTGCTCTTAATCCTCGTTTCACACTTGCAATTGGATTGGGTTGATTTTTGAATCGCCACAGCAGGTTCTCAGATCTTTCATTAGCTGATGCTTGATTCATTTAGTTCAGTGACAAGACATAATTGCTTGTCTGAACAAGCAGGCCACGTTGAAGTGGTGTCTGTAATTCACTGAGTCGCCTCATTTGTGAGAGGGAAACCAAAACCCACCATAATCTGTGCAGAAATTGAAGTGAGGAGGCCAGGAGGTCAGATGAAAAACAGGAAGAACCCTCTGCCCTCCACACACTTCACACTTAAGCTGCTTCTCATTCAGCTCTTTGGCATAATGATGTAACACAGCATTTGGTGCTATGGAAACCCCAGTTTAAACACTGGTGCACAGCAGCAAGCAATTGACTATCCCTAATTTTCATTTTCTGAGGATATTTTTGACTCGTGCATTAAGCAAACATTTATGCCAAGCACTGTGGAATCCAGAAACGTTGATCAAGTTGAACTTATGTCTTTACTGTAGTAAATAATCAGACTGATGGTGTCACTGATGCCTGCACTACCTGCCGGGATGGCTGTCAGCAGCTATAAAAAGACAAGAGTACAGGTGCAAACAAGCTGCTGCTCTGGGCAGCTGCTCTGTTGTGCTCATGTTCATCCTGCTTTCACTGCTGTACCACAGCCTGACTTCTTGTCTCAGCTGCACATGAGGGCTTTGCTCTGATAACCAGACCGGAGGGTTTTGCAGGTACTGTTCCAGTGTGTGCTGCTTGCTGTGCCAGAGGGTGATGGCATCCAACAAGCAGCAGAGCTCTCAGCTGGGGAAGCAGGATACTGATAGAGAAGAGCTCTGCAGTGCTTTGCCAGGCAGCAAATACAGGGCACAATCCCTCTGTCCATTTCCTTAAATCCTTCCCACCCTGATGCAAACCCACCGGGGCACTTTTGATTTGGAGGTTTCCATATCTGATTGCAGGGGGAGGAAATGAGCAAATTGCTATGGGCTGGGGCATGGGAAATTTGGATTTGCTTGTATGATTTCTGCAGCAGATCACTGTGACAGTGAGCATTTCTTACAGCAAAGAAGCACGTTCCTGTCATGTGCGTGTGGGAAGTGATGCGAACCCCTTTGGAAGGGCAGTGTGTTGATGCTGACCTCACCTTTGGATGATCTTTAAGGTCTTTTCCAACCTGAGTGATTCTATGAGACGAACTGACTCTGAGAAGTGAGATCTGCTTTCACATTCCCACTGCAGAGAGGTTTGAGATCTGCTTTCACATTCCCAGTGCAGAAAGGTTCTCTGGGAGCACAGCAGCACTGTGTGACACCATCCATCCTCTCCCTTTTGCATGATAAAGTAACCCATGGAAATAAAGAAGCAGGGCTTAATAAGCATATGATGCCCATCAAATGTGTCTCAGCAATGCTCCTCTAATTAAGAGCTGCAAATTATAACCTGCTCTTGGTTCACCCATTCTGCCTTACTCCCACCATGCTGCTGGTCACTGCCTCCCACAGCCGTGGCTCATTAACCAGTTGCAAGAGAGCCTCAACAAAAGAAACATTTATTTATGAAAATCCACAGGGACTGAACAAACCCAATAATTAGAGAGGCCATTTGGAACAGGAGGGCTCTGTGTAGGGAAGCTTTTGCTGTATGGAGATGCTACCAAGGGAGGAACCTCACCCAAAGCTCCTATGCACTGCACCACACCAAATACCCAAACCCTAAATGTACACTGCAGCCCAGCTCGTCCCATCACATCCCTCAGGCGTATTGTATTGCACTGAAACTGGACACCTTTTGTCTGGCACGGAAAGGTTAAGGACAGAGACACCAGAGTCTTCTCGTACCCTCAGCTGCTGTTGGGATTCATTGTCCCTCTGACATGCCCCAGTGAGCACATTTCACTGATGGGGTGTGATAGAAGCTCCAACAGGGATGGTATTTTGGGCAGATGAGCCATGAGAGAAGGGGCCAAGTTGGATGTTTTCATGAAAACCACTGTGTGAATGACTCAGCTGGAGACAGGTTTGGGGATGCAGGATGGTGTGATTGGGCTAGCAGGTTGCTGAAGCCTGAAAGTTGTGTGGTTGAGTTTTGTTTCTATAATTATTAATAGCAAGCAAAAGCGAGGTGCTCTCGTGCTGGGAGCTTTGGCTGTGTGGTCTTGCATTTCAGAGAATCAGGAAGGAGGCAAAGAAACTCTCTTGCTTTGCAACTGAATTTCTAAGCAGAGATCTGAAAGCAAACTAGAAAACCAGGCTTAACAAAGTAGGAAAAGCCTCTGTATCGCCAGTGAGCTGTCAATAGGAAATCTGCTGGATGTACTGCAGCAGCTGGCGTGATCAGAGGTCCCATACCTTTCCAGGCAGGTGAGTCTTTTAATGGGCATCTCAGTCTTCAAAAGAAGACTTCACTGTGGCTTTTGCACACCAAGAACATGGTGAATGCAGCATGTCATCAGCATGGACACAGCCCTGCTGCAAACACCCCATCTCACAGGTTGGCCTGGAGCCTAAACGTTACAGTAGCCTGATTTGGGTTCCCACCTCCACCTGTGAGACAGCTTGGCACTTGGAGTTGGGAAAGCCTTTGGCTTCGGACATGTTCCCATTTACCCAGAGCATTTTGCTTTTCCTGTGTTGGCCTCCATCTGAAAACTTCCACTAGAGACATTCCTACCCGCTTGGACATCCCAGTTTGTAGCTGGTGGGAATTCTGCCTGCTTTATCTCAAGAGACAGCTTTGTACAAGGGGCACAAGAAGCATTTCAGGCTGCAAGCCTTGAACTGAGGTCTCCATGCACTCTCTTGGGGTTATCTCCTGTTTCAACTGAGCATTGCTTGTGAGAAGACGGCCGTCATTTCTCTGCACATCTCATGATCGCAGCGTCCTGAGGGCATCAGACACGGGGGAGAAAAAAGGCAGCTGGGTTATTTTCTGTGCATTTGAATGCTGCCTTCTGTAAGCTCATAAGCTAGCTCAAACTTGTGTGTTCAAGGATGGTGCGTGCGGACCAGATCTCTGCCGGCCTTACTTGCTGGCTCTCCAGTCCACTTTGAGACATTCATTTTTGCCTTCATTTTGGGCTGGCAGCTGGAAGTAAATCAGCATTTGGCTCTGGTTTGTAGCACCTTCTCATGTATTGGCAGCACAGCACCTGAGGAGCTTGTGGCAAAGTTCAGCCCACTTTGTGAGTCTGATTTCTGCACCAAAAAAGTGAGAGATTATGCCAGCAGCTCTTGAGCAGGAAGGAGCAGTCAATACAACAGCCCCAGACTGCTGGGTTTGTTCCTAACGAGCTACATTTACCAACTTCTCATTTTATTTCATTATTCCCCCCTTCCATACATTTACTGACCAAAGGAGCCCTTGCTGAGAGCAGCCCCTGGTGAAAACTGCACCATCAGAACAGGACTAAAACATAACAAACAGCCAAGTTACACATCATAACCTTAATGTTTCATACACAAGCCAGGGAGAGGAAAAGAGAAACGTTTCCCTGGTTAAAACAAAATCCAGAAAGTGTGAGTGAAATCATTTCTACTCTCCCCTGAGTCAAAATTCCTGCAAAATTCATGTCATCCTTCCAACATTTTATGTCGACAAAGCTTTGTTTTTCCAACGGAAACCTACTGTGCCTCTTTCTGAGCAGCTCCAGGCACTTCCAGGTTGTGAAGAACTTGTGCATTCAGTCAGTTCTGCTCCAGAGCTCCAGAGACTTCCAAAATCTATGTGTGACCTATCGCCTTAGGCCCAGTGTGAGATCACAGTGATTGATTTTGGCACAGATGAATGATTAATGGCAACCAAAGCCTGGCTTAGTTCCGAAATCCCTTCCAAGACCCCTGATTTGATGAGCTGAGCTGTGTTGTGGAGTGGATCTTTGCAGAACAGTGGGTGCTGGAGATGAGCTGAGGCTACAGACCACCATTTCCAGCTGAAGCACTGAGTGGCCGGTGGTGCCACAAGGGTATTCTGAAGTTGAAAACAGCATTTCTGCTTGATTTTGGTATTGAATACCTCTCTGGATACTCAACTGGGAAGGACAGAATGAAATTAAAGTTGGGAGCAGGAAAGATTTATTCATTTTCCCGTGGAGGTTGGATGCACTGAGAGAGCAGGGAAGTGCCTGCCAGCATTGTACTTCTGCTTTAAGAGAAAAACCCAGCTCTGCTCCATTTCTGCAGCCTATCAGCACATGGCAGGTTGGAGAGGCAGAGAGCAAGATGGAGGCCAGAGAAACCTTGCTTGTATTTGAAGATGAGCCATGATGGAACACATGAAACCAGTCTGAAGCTTTTGCTCTTGGGTTCACTCAAGCATCACAGGTGAGCAGCAGCACAGCAGGAGATGAAAAAACAGCACAGACAGAAGCCAGTACATCAAAACCAGGTGATGATGCTGGGTGGATCACACACTGGAGCATCCTGGTGAAGGAAAGGTATGGCAGCATCCAGACGGGTGGCTTATAGAGCTTGGGAGCCGCTTAGGTGAGTGTGTTGGAGTAGAAGCTGAAGCTTTCGGAGACAGTTTTGGAGTCACTGCGTGAGGAGCCATTGGAGGTCATGTCTACAGAGAGGCGTTTGCCCTTTTTGCTCTCTTCCAGCTCCTCCTCAGCTGCACCAACCGCCAAGGACACGGTGGTCTCTATCCGGCTGACCTTGTACATGCTGCTCTGCGTCTGCAGGTACCTGGCTGACTTCATCTCCAGGCCCTCGTACTCAGCAGCACTGACAAATGGGCACCACCGGAATGCATGCTTGAAGCCCACACGGAACCTGGGGGGACAGAAGGATTGCAGAGAGGCAGGGGTGAGGAAAGTGGGGATGGGGAGAGGAACCCACTGGACATGAAAGGCCAGAGCGAAACACTGCTGAACAGTGAAACAGACATTGCTTTTCATTCAGATGTGAAAATAAAAACAAAAAACCACCACTGATAAATCCCAATGAGGAGTAGAGAGGGTTGTTTTGAAACATGAATGACTTCAGATCCCACAGAGACTTCAGGGAAAACTTACTGAGGTGAGTCTTGTCCCCACAGCAAACACAACCCCTGGAAGAGCACAGAACAGCGCCATCCTAGAACACCTCTATCCAAAGTCTCCTCCATCAGAGCCCTCTGTGTTTCTCTCTTCTCCCCGCCCTGCTGTGCTGAGCTCAAACCCACCTGTCATTGAGGCAGCAGTAGATGATGGGGTTGTACATGGTGGAGCTCATGGCCAGCCACATGACGGCCAGGTAGACCTGCTGGATGAACTTCTGCAGGTACCACTCGGGGTTGAAATACTGCAGGGTGAAGTAGATGTGGTAGGGCAGCCAGCAGAGCGCAAACGTGCACACCACAATGATCATCATCTTCACCACCTGTGAGGAAAAGAGAGCACAGGACAGGGAGGACTTGTGTCACAAGTCACCATCCAGACACCTCAGAGACCTTTCAGCAGGGAACACTCGCTCGGCATCACAGAGGACGCACGCTTGGAGGACGCTTTCTGCTCCTTTAGGAACAACAACCTGTTTCCATCTTGCTACATTCTTTTTGGCTGTGATCAGTCGGGATTGAGTGTGAATGATGGCTGCTACTGTGCCTGAGGTTCCTTACCTTCCTCTTTGCTGAGACCTGCTCGTGGTAGCGGTCGGAGGAGTCACCGGGTATCTCGCTTGCCCAGAGGGTGATGCTGACCACAGTGTAGGCACAGCCTATCACCAGCAGTGGCAAGAAGTAGATCAGGACAGTCATGCAGAAGTGATACCTAGAAAAGATGATGGCTGTTGAGTGCATCCTCTATCTAGTCAGCCTGTTTCTTGCAAACCAACCTTGGAAGCACAGCTTCACAGGGGCAGAGGGATTGTAGCATGATTCCTCTGATGCCTGGAACCTGGAAACTCCTCAGTTTCATCCCAATCTCTTCCAAGCCTCCACTGCTGGCTTCTGGCATGCCAGCACCCTCCAGAGATGGAGAGAGAAGCCAGTGAAAGACTTATGTTACCTGTGCATAGCAAAGACATCTTAGCTGATGTAGCTCTGCTGTCACATCTACTTTATTTACACCCTAATTTATCCTGAAGGTGAAAACTCATCCTTGTCAAATCTTTCATCTGGCAGTCCTGTGCAAATGTATTAAAACAAGACAAACACAAAACAGAACATACGTAAAGGATAGGGTTGGCAAAGGGGGTTGGACTAGTGGATCTCTGGAGGTCCCTTCCAGCTCCTACAACTCTGTGATTCTGTGATAGGAACCTTAAAGATTTCCCTGCATGTCAAATGCAAGGTCTTAGCTTGGACTCCTGATCCACCATAGGTTTGGCTCTGCTCAGGCAGCAGAAGACACCTCAGTCCCCACTGCTGTAAACACAGCTGGGAGCAGCTCCATGCACAGTGCACAGAAGTTGAGCTGCGGGAAGCTCTTGCTAGCAAAAGGTCAACGTGCAGTTCATAAAAGCAGTGTGGTAGAAATAGCCTTTGCCTCCAGTGCGGCACTGCTCCAAGCTGTGCTCCTTCCCAGTGCTGATCCAACTGGTTGGTCTTCCGCACTCATGGGGAGGGCAGGATCTTTGCATCCCTTTACAACGTGGATAAAGGCTCTGTAGCCTTCCTCTGTTCTTGCACTCTCTCCTCCTAGGAGCTCAGATTGAATAATCTCTCCAAAGTGTAAGTCGTGGGTCAGGCTCGTGCCTGATGCAACTCCTTCTGCTCTGGCAGGGGTGAGGTTGGCTCCAGACCCACACTGCCATGCCATCTCCTCCTCGTTTTGTACCTGCAATCTCATTTGGTCTCCTCTCCACCCAGGGCTAATCGCATTTCAGCTGGATTTTGTAGGACTGTTTTCTATTCTGCTAATTAAAGAGGCGTCTCTGTGGCTCCATGATGAAGATTTCATTGTTGCTGTGCAAAGCAGGGTCTTAAACAAGCTGCAAAGTATGGAGAGTGATGCAGAAAAGCCCCAGAGCAACCATTAAATAATGCAAGCAAGACACATCCTTATTTTCAGAGCCACAGAAGCATGGCAAGGAGAGGGATTGCCAACACATCCTGCTTTTTGGTTCATTATTTTTGTATTTTGGATGAAACCCATCCATTTATTACTCTACAAGGATCATAGCATGAGAGCAGGCAGGGAAGCCTGGATTTTGTGATTTGGAAGTCTTCAGTGTGGGGATTTAGTAACTTGTGAAGAACAGGGGAGCACGTAGCAGAGGTGACAGGGACATGGGAGGAGGCAGCTGCTGTCTGGACTGTGGGCTGGTATCTCCCTGATAAGCCAATGAGTGGTGCAGTTTTGCCCCTTAATGAATCAAAATGAATGGAAGGGAGCTGAGTCACCAGCTCCTGGTGCAGATGCAGCACCTCCTGCCTTAAATAATTGCACTACAGCCGTGCAAGCAGGAATGGTGTTTGACAGGGGCCCAAACACCCATCTGCAGTTATTTTGGGGGCAGTAAGATAACATATATGATCTCTGGCTCTCTGCAAGTGGGTTCCCATGATTTGGACAGCATTTTGTGCTACGGCTGAGCTGCAAACTATTTTCAGTCCTCAGCAGCTGTTTGAGATTTGTCTACAGAAAAGCCTCAGTTTAGCATCTTCTCTCCTGGCTGCCCTCAACTGTTTGCTAAATGCCCTGCTCACCAAAGAGCTTGGGATGAGCAGGCTTTGGGGTGGCACCCAGCTTCCAAATTATCCGTGGGTCAGTAGTGGTGTTTTGCTCTTGAGTCAACTCTTGAAAAGGCAATGGCTCTGGTAGATGGCCAAACGGTGAATGATTTGTCAAAGTGAGGCCTTGGGCCTGTGCTGGTCACTTCTTTGTGCTGGGGGACTTGGGGGGCTCAACCCTCTTGGGCTGAGTTTCTTCATGCTGGCTGCATTTATTGCAGTTGCACGGAATCATGGAGGTTGAAAAACACTTTGGATGTCAGCGAGGCCATCCTCAGCTCAGCTCTTGCTTTGTGGACAGGCTCACGTTGGCTTTGAGCACTTTTTCCTGTGTGCACATCCCCTGCTTTGCCTCCAGCACCATTTCACAGCACTAATTCATTGCTCTGTGGGACTGGAGTCGCAAAGGTTGGTTTTTTTCCCTCCTTTTCCTCATGACATTTAGCTCACTGCATGACTCAGACCTCAAAGAGCAAACTGTGGAGGACCATGTGCTGGCAGTCCAGCAGGGTTGCCCAGACCTGTTAGAAATGCCAGATGTAATTAGCTGGAACCCTGGTGGGTAGGAAGGAATGGCTGCTGAGCCCTCCTGTCCAGGCATCCACCTTTCATCCTAAGCTGGTTCTGCAAAGGCCTCTTTTCAGAGCTTGTTTTTTGAAGCATTTGAGTGAATTTTTGAGGCGTTTGGGCTCAACACATCCCCAGACAGTTTGCTCTGTTACTGCCTGGCCAAGGTACACCTGATACAATGCTATTTACTTCTTACAGGAGTAAATCTCACCCTAGGAAGCCTGTAAAGATGTAAGCTGAAGGAAAGGTGCTACAAAAAAACAGAGCCATGCAGCCCCTGGGCGTAATGCAGACTGCATCCCACAGCTGCATCTTAGCAGTTGGATATGAGTTTCCCTCAAGGATGAGCACTGTAGAAGGGCTGGGAGCTCACACAGCATGGACCACAAGGAGCACCAAACTCAGCTTAATTAACCTCAGTGTGCCTCACCATGCTATAGATGCAGATCTTGCTATCATCAGCCATGTAGCACCAGCCTTACCCCGGGTGGGCTGAGGATTTCCCCATCCTAAGGAGCCTTCGTCCCTTCTCAGCCTTCCCCACTTCCTTTTATCATTTCTTTTTTCTACCTTTTTTCTACCTTTTTTCACTTTTTCTCCCTTTTTTTTTATAGGTCAATTTGTCCATTCTGCTTGGAAATTCTGACTCACGTTTTTCCATACACGTCGGTGCTGTGCTCCGGCCATGCCACCAGGCACACCAATCGGCCCGGCAGCTCCTCTGTCACCGAATAGTAGCCCTGTGGGAAGGCCAGCAGGAAGGCCAGGAGCCAGATGACACCAATGACCACTTTGGTGGCGGTGGCTGAGAGCCGGGGCTGCAGCGGGTGGATGATGGCCATGTACCTGCAAGGTGAGCAAGAGAAGAAATCAAAGCTTGGAAGCTTTGGAGGCTGTCTCAGATCTCCTGTGTGTGTGTTGTGCTTCTGACACCTGCTTCGTGCATCTTAGCAGCCCTCCATGCCACACACAGAGCATCCAATTCTTTCACACCCAACCAACTCTCTTGCACACTCCGTGGCCTCAATATCTTTCTTGTAGTTCTTTACTAGGAGAGTGGTTAGGCCCTGGAACGGGCTGCCCAGGGAGGTTGTGGATGCCCCGTCCTTGGACGTGTTTAAGGCCAGGTTGGACGGGGTCCTGGGCAACCTGATCTGAATGTGTATGTTTGGTGGCCCTGCTAGGCAGGGGGGTTGGAACTACATGATCCTTGGGGTCCCTTCCAACCCGGGTGATTCTGTGATTCTGTGATTCTGTGTAGTGAGGGGCTCAGATCTGTACTGTACTCAGATCTGATGCTGTTGTCTGGCAGCACCTCTGTTGGCAGCACTCAATAGTTTTGCACTGGAGCAAAATCATATCTATACAGTAAATTGCAGTGCAAAGGCTTCCAAATAGGAGAACCAAAACGAAGCATGCTGGAGCTGCCCCATATCTGCCTGGCTCATGGGATCTTCCATCCTGAACATCAGTCATCATACATGAGGCAGACTCCAGTGACGACGGGGCAGATTGAATTTATCCTTCTGCAAATCTGGTTTTGCAAAGCTGACAGCAGCCAGCAGCGCTGGAAGGATTAAGTGAGCACACTGCAAATGTTTGATTTCCCTCCCCCATGTCAAGCTTTGGAAACACTGTCGTCATGCGATGAGGAGAAACGTTGCATTGCTCTGCATGTTACAGCCTGAGGCATTCGCAGTGTTCTCTGTTCCTCCACTCCCCTCTACTCTTTTCAGACGATGGACAGTTTTTGCTTTTCGTTTTCTCCTGGATGAAAATAGTCCCCGTGTTCCATTATGTGTCCATTTGCTGTGAAAAAGGTGCAGAGATTCATAGAGAAATACGCACCACCATCAGCTCTTCCTCTGCCCCAGGGTACCAAACCTTATCAGCTTTGTGCAGCTGCAAATTCACCTGATAATTATCCTTCTAAAATCTCTGCGAGATCTTTGGCACCAGAAACAGAAGCTGGTGAGTAAAAGTGAAGGGAATGGATGCTGGCACTGCTCTGCACAGCAGCCAGCAACGCACTGAGCTCCAGGCTTCTACATCCCCACTGCTCCACCATGGGAACTGGAGGAGGTTTGGTTGGAGTTATCCTATGTACTGCTGCTCTGATCTAATTTCTGCCACTGCACTTTGGAGGATTTTCCTTATCAGATTCAAGCACTTTGTGGCTGCAGAAACCCTCGCAGGTAATAAAATGCTCAAACAATTGATAAAACAATGAGTTAAGCTCCAACCCCCTTACCCAGAGACCTTTCCAACCACCACTGCTCTGTCTGTGATGCTCTGGTGTTCACATAGAGAGAAGACAGCAAAATTAATATAACCAAAGAGTCAAAAAAGAAAACAAAAATGCCAGTGTTGCAAGGATGGGGAGAGGGGGGCAGGAGGAAGCCAACCAGTGGTGCTTTAGGAAACACTGGCCCTACATTCTACTTTTTGGCAGCAATTTCCAAACTGCCAGGAAAAAGGCTCATAAGGGTCCGGGCTGCTTAGAGGATCTGATGATACTGGAGATAGATGGAAATGTGCAAACATCCTGAGAATTATTTGATCATTATTTCATATTAAAATACTGCCTAATTAAATAATAATTGTATCAGCAAGCAGAGAGTTGTCTCAACATTTTAATAACTGCATCCTTGCTGTTTTTTTCTTTTGCTTGACAAGAACATTTGATGCAAAATTGCACTGCAGGGAAGAGAGGAGCACAGAATATGGTTTCGTGGCCTCTTAGCTCAAGTAACAGCCACTGTCATGCTCATATTGGGGTGGGAAAACTCCAGTGGGGAAACAAAGCAGCTTCTTTTGCCTTCTTCCAGTGCTGGGTCCATCCATCCCAACCATCTCTCAGTTCCTTGCTGACTGGTTGAGCTTTCCAGTTTCTTTCCCCTATAGGTTGGTGTGTCTTCCTTTCTGGGGAAGCACCTCTCATGTTTCAGGGCACCTGCAAGTTGCTGGTGGTCCTGCAGGCAGATGCATGCCTGATTTGGGGCACAAAGACATCAATCAGAGCAAAGTGCTGCACGTCCCAGTTGCTCTAGTGGGAAGCAGATTCTTAAAAGCAGGCTAATGAGTTTATTCGCTCGTATTTCTCCTTGCAAAGTGCCTCTGTGGCCCCGCTCTGCCCATCTCCCTGTGTCCTATTAGAGAGATTTATTCTTTTCTCCACTGCTCAGGACGGCGGTTCTCCTGGCCAGACAGGAGCGGTGGTTTGCAAGAGCTGGGGAGGGGAAGGCATATCCCCATGGGCAGCTGGTGAAGAACCACCGTGGGCTCCTGACGTCCCATTTTTCTATGGGGAGAGGGTCCTTGATTGAAGATTTAAGGGCAGATTTTCTGCATTAATGAAAAGGTTTTGTTCCTGATGGGCTGTAAGTGTTCCGAGGGGGTGAAGCGCATACTGGGCTGCAGGAGATGTTGGGTTGGGAAGAATTAATGATACCTCTTCCTCAAGATGAAATGGCCTGCTCTGCTTGCCTTTGGGATGGGAGCTTCACACCTGATGGTTAGTTTTGCAAGCCCAGGGCTGCCCAGCTCCTTTCACCTTCATGCTAATGCTCATCCCTTTTTCTTTCTCCCCAGAACTCAATGGGACTGAAGAGTGCTCCATTTGCCAGCAGCTTTATATATCCACTGCACTGAAGGACACAACTTTAGGCCAGATGCTTTCCTTTTGGTGACGTAGGTAATGCCATTTGCTGTTGTTTTAAATATTTTATTGTATTTCGGATTGGGGGGGTTGTTACCATGGTGAAGCAATAGCATCTGAGTACAGCGTTGTAGCAGGGCAGCTGTGAGTGTATCACTTATTACGTAGCAAGATGGCTACACTGCCTCAAATGCACTATTAATTGCATCTGGAAAGCTGGAGCCTGCCTGGAGAATGAACACGACACATTTCTTCTTTTGCCAAATGCAGACAGAAAAGAACCAAAGCCCAGAATTGACAGCAGGCTGGGGAGGAGGCAGAGGGCCCCCCAGTGTTCATTGCATTGCTGATAGCGATGAGATGGGAGAGGAGGATCCAAAGCACAGCACAGCCCTCTCGGGGGGCTCTGTGACCTCACCAAGTGCTGCTTAAGGAAAGCAGGAAGCCCCATGGCACCACTTAGAGCTGAGGAATGAATGGGGGAAACGCAGGGCTGACAAATCTGAGATCTGTTGCACTCAGTGCATGCGCGAATCCAGCTGAGCCATCGAAGTGTTAAGAACAAACTAAGGGCTGAATTAGGAAAGCCATCAAACAAGCAGAATATCTCCCCTCCAGCAGCTCGTGCCACTGCTCTGCTTGCAGCTGAGCACCTCAGAGGCATGTCTAACACCTGAGCTCCTACACTGCCCAGCCACCCACCAGCCTGTTGCTATTTCATCTTCATCACATATTTATCACAGCAGAAGAGGAAGAAAAAAAGGATGCCAGTTAGCTTTTGACCTGCTGAATTCAGCTCGTCCCCCCAGGCTCCCTTCCCTCCCACTTCTTCCAAATCCCATCCCAGCAGGGCGCAGTTACGCATTGTCAGGCGCAAATCAAAGTTCTGCCCTGCAAGCCCCAGAAGACCATTAAGTCAAGATTAAAAGAACTTGTGCTATATTAGGGCGTAAATGACTAATTAATATGTCTGCCCACTGATGTAATTTGTCCTCTCCAGAGGGTTTCTATCTGCAGTAATCGCCTCCTGGGGAAGGCACGGGGTCATTGAGCAGGCGAATGTATTCCTGGTATTCAGCTGGTTCATCTAAACTGGGAGTTCAAGCTTGCAAGGATAAATAATTTTCCAAGCCAGCTTTTCTGATGCATATGGGGTTCTGCATATGGGGTTCTGATGCATATGGGGTTGTGGAGATATGAACAGGTCTCAGCTGCAGGCTGGTGGCTTTAGGAGCCGTGGAGGTGAAGGAAGCTTTGCAGGTTTGGTGTTTCTGCAGCTCCTGCTGGCACATGGACGGATTTTGAGACATTTAATGCAGTGTGATTAAAAAAAAAAAGAAAAAAAGAAGCAGCATATAAATAGGATCCCAGTTTGATTGCCCAGCCCTGAGTGCTGGTCTGGCTCTGATTCCACAAATACTCCAGGATCCTCAGCAAGGAGGTCCATCCCTCCTGCAGTAGTTTGCTAACAGCGTGGGCGAGTGGCAGGCCCAAGGACAGGGACAATGCAATGCCTGCTGTTCCGTGATGCTCCATCCTGCTCCTCACAGATACTGGAGGGGAAACAGGAAAAACCCAACTCTGGATGTCCCTACACATGGCTGCAAAGCGACTTGGACACAACACGGGCTCCCAGTTTTCCTGGGAAGCTGGAGAAAGCAGAATCTCACGGCTCTTTCTTTGAAGTGCACACATTCATAGCCTTCAAAGCCAGAAGGGGACGCGTTGTGCTCTGGAACCGACACACCCAATGATGAAGGCCATGCTGTGCAGTTCCAGAGTTGGGGCTGCTTGGCCCCAACTGCTGCAGGATGCTGCGTGGCAGCAGCACTGCTTTTCCTGAGGAGGCCTTCCAGCTGCCAGCCCCAGCTCCTGCATTTCCTGCCATTGTTGCAGTGCTCAGAACTCTGTGCCTCTGTTTAGGATTAACCTTTGTTTTATTTTATTTTATTTCAGACTGGTTGTGCCCGGTATGAAACAGCTCCTGGTAAAAGTGCAATCCTAGTTTCAAGCAAAAGCATTTTTATTATTGCCATAGTTTTCTTCTCAGCTGCACCTGATTCATCACAGGGAGAGGCAGCTCACAGGCTCCTAAGCACTCCAGAGCCAAACAAAACCTGAGCCCGTTTCTAACAACCACAGCATCATCCATCTCCAGCTCTGTTTCCCAAGCTGTCACTGCACTATTTGTGGCAGTGCTGCAATTTCTTGTTGGGAAATACCCACGCCAGTTTGGGCAGTAGTTGCACTTCAGCCCAAATCAGGCTGGTGTATGGTAGTGCCAATCCTCCCCCCACCCTGTTTGCCAAAAAGGTGTCCTGCTCCCTGGAAAGGAACTGTAGAGCAGAGCTTTCTTCAGGAAATTGGTTGCACTGGAAAATGCATTGTGCCTGGAGCACTGGTAACCATGCAGAGCTGTTTGGGAGCCTCGATTTATCCCTAGCACCAATACAAAAAGACAGTAAAGACATACATTAAAGATTTTGGAGGGAGTTGCACACCAGCTGTGCCTGGAGGAGGGCCCTCAGCACGTGGCCAACTTGTGCTCCTTGACCCTTGTCCTGTGCCACCACAGCCTGCCAGCCTTTGCCCAACTTTTACCCTTGGCAGAACACACATGGGATGCCGTTCTGCTGGCAGCCCTCAGCCATTCAGCAGCACCTCCAGAAAGCTGGGGAAGAAAGCAGCTCACTTGTGCTGCCTGCAGCCCAACGAGGGCCATCCGTGGGACTTCCCTCCCCTTTCAGTCCCCAGTAATAAAATCCAGGTGGTTTTGTGAAATTCTGTGGTTTGGCGGGCAATGCAGCAACATGCAACCTGAGCATCACTCCGAGGTCCCCAGCACCTGAGATCAGGAGCCAGGAAAGGGCTCCTGCAGTGCATCCAACAGGCATGATTTCGTGACATGACTGTTTTATGCTAAGCAGTGAGCTAAATGAGGAGGTTGGGAAAGGAGTGGACTGCTCTGGAGATGAGCTGAGAAGGGAAAGGACAAAAAAATGCCAGAAGTACAAGTACACCCTACCAACATGCATGAATAGGTTACAAAAGCTCTTTTGGCAGAGCTGACAAAGGATTCCCTACAGAGGATTCCCTGAACCACCTGCAAACAGGTCAAGGAGAGGGATTCTATCTCACACTCCTTTACTGAAAAGAGCTCCATTTGAATTGCAGTGCTTTCCCATGGCCAGATATCAGGCAGAGCTGAGCGCAGCGCGCAGGCAGAGGCAGTGTGGATGTGGGGAGGGGTTGGGGTTGGGTGCTCACCTGTCCAGGGCGATGGCTGTCATGGAGTAGATGCTGGCAAAGACGGCAGCGATGGGGAAGAAGTTGTGAAACTTGCAGTAGAGCAGCCCATAGTACCATTCGTTGTGGATGGCGTAAGTGAAGTTCACCACCGTGTTGAAGGCAGACATGGAGGCTTCAGCAAAAGCCAGGTTCACCAAGAAGTAATTGGTGACGGTGCGCATCCTCTTGTGAGCCAAGATGATCCACATCACCACCACGTTCCCCACCACCGACACCACGACGATGAGGGTGTAGGCAACGGCCCACAGGGCCACCTGCCACAGGGGCTGGACAAATTGGTTGGCAGAGGACTCGTTCAGGGAGGCATTGAGCAGCCATCGGTGCTCCAGCTGTGCTTCCAGCGGCGGGGAGTCATCCATCACAGCGTGGCACTGCCGGACCCGGCAGGAGGATGCTTCGGGGCACGGAGCCCTCTGGGTTTAGGATACAGCAGATTCGGTGGGGAGGATGCTTCAGGGCACAGCACTCTGGGGTGAGGATGATTTGGGGAGCGGCACCCTCCGGGTTTGGGGGTGAGGATGCTTCAGGGTGCAGCGGGTTCAGGGGTGAGGATGCTTTGGGGCACAGCACCCTCCTGGTTAAGGGCACAGCTGGCTCAGGGCACGCAGGTTTGGGGCAGGAAGGCAGATCGAGGTGCAGGACCCTCCGGGTTCAGAGCCCAGCCACGTCGGGGTTTGAAACCCTCGCAGTTCCAGGCGCGGCTGGTTCAGAGTGCTGCTCCCTTCCTCTTCTGGGTGCAGCCGCAGCAGGGTACGCAGCCATGGCAGAGCACAACCGTGTCGGGATGGAGCCCCTCTCCCTGGGGGGGACGCAGCGGGACCGGGCAGCGCTTTTCACCTTCCAGTCGGTTCGGTTCGGTCCGGGCCGTTCGGCTCCGTTCGGCTGATGCTGGAGCGGGGCCGGGACCCTCCGAGAGCAGCCGGAGCTCAGACACCGCCGCGGCTTTTGTAGGCGGCGCGGGCGGTGCCTGAGAGCGGGGAGCGGAGCCGGGAGCCCAGAGCCCTCCCCCGTCCTCCCCCGCCCCCCCCCCCCGCTGCCCCTCGCCCCCTCCTCACCGTCCTCAGCGGGCTGCGTTCGCCTCTACGATTCACCCCAAAGCTTCTGTACTGCCAGCGGACAGCCGGGGGTGGGGGATCGATCCCAACGGCTTCACACGCACACACACATACACACAATAACCAACAAAAAACGAAAACCCAACCCAAATGTTTGATTTTTGTCATGAGGAATGGTCTTCTTGCCCAAAGCAGCACCAACGGGGCGGTCCGGCTCCGTGCCCCTTCCCTAATACGAGACAAGGAAACAGCTCCCGGGGGACAGCCAATCTTTCCGAAAATTACCGCTGTAATTTGAACGTGGTCCATCTGCAGGCACAGAGCTCCCCTCTGCCCCCAGTCCAGGTTTATGACATCCACCAGACGGGGGTGATTTTAACTTACTCATCCACTACCGTGTTATGGCCAAGCGTGGGCGCAAAGCGCACCGCTGTGTGCTGGGAGCGATGATTTTCCCTCAGGATGCACCGATGCAATGAAGATAAAAAGCCCCTCTGGAAGCAGAGCTCGTCCCCCTGCTTTGCTAAAGGATGTTCCCAAATGGCTGCGGGCTCCGATATCAGCTGGGAACCGCTCCGAGGGAACGCTGCGAAACCAACACTGCGAACCCCGGGGTGAGAACGGCACTGCTGCTCCTGTGCAGGGAGGATGGCTCAGCTCGTAAGCTGAAGCAAGCAGGAGGGACTCCGAAAATCTTTAGTTCTTGACACAGGCTCCGCTGTTGAAGTGAGACGGAGCTTTTTAACGGCGGGACGGACGGACGAGGAGATGGATTTCAGCTTAGAGCCTCCGCATCGCCCGCAGCCCCGAAAGCAGGAGCTGCACTGAGGGTCCCCTTTTCCTGCATCCGGACCGCTCGATGGCAGCACTGCCTAAAAATGCGGCAGAGGGACGGCTGAGCAGCCTGCCGGCTTGGGGAGGTTTGCTAGCGAAGGTGTTTCCAACCTTTCCCTTCGCTGCTTTGGGGCATTAATGTGAATACGACCAAAACCCAAAGGAGGGGACGCCGTGGCAATGGGGAACAGCAGCCATTTCAGCGCACCGCAGCAAACCCTCTCCGGTCCCAGCAAGGCTCCTCTGTGCCCCATCTGATAACAGCCCCCACTGCAGGGCACAGGGACATCACACCCGTTTCTCCACCTCCGTTTTCTCACTGGGAAAAAGGAGGCGATGTCTTATGCACATTCCTGCTGGAAAGAACCACCTATTTTTTCCTATTCTGCTGCCATGTGAGGAATTGAATTGCTACCTGAAGCAGGCTGCAGACAGGCACGTGTGCCATGGCATGTCCAGGCTGGGCAGCTGGGAGGAATGTCCATTAAGGGGGAGGTTTTTTTAATTCCAGAAGAGAAAAAGGGGAAAAAATTCAACCCAAAGAAGAAATCCTGCATGAGACAAGAGCAGATGTACTCATCGCTTGGTAGCTATGAGCAGACTGCTGCAAGCTTGTGACAGCTAATTAATGCTTACAGGTCCCTGTGAAGTTGCCAGCACTGTTCTGTGTGTGATGTCCCCCTCCTCCCCTTTCCCAGGAATGCTTGTATACCTTTGCATGCACTGCCAGCCCTTCCAGAGCAAAGCAAAGCTTTGTAATCAGCAGATGGAAAAACCTTGACTTTTCCTGTTGTGTTTTCCAGCAGGACAGGAGCCTCTTCCCCTATAGGTCCCCCAGCAGTTCCCCTGGGGCCACCAAACAATGAGAGCACATACAAAGCACGATTCTCTGGGAGGAAAATCTGCTGAAGGGAACCATCAGAGATGACCTTTTTGCTGCCTCAGCTCCGTGCCCCATCCGAGGGGTTGGACCCCGTCTCCCTGTGCAAGTGACACGTGCAGTGTGGGGTTCCAGATTTGCCATGTCCCAGAAGAGTGGTCCTAACCACCCAACATCCTGCACAGAGTGCTTGCAGGGCTTCGTGCTTGGGTGACATAAGAGCAGGCAGATCAAGCTGCCCTGTAGATTTGGGGATGGCACCCAAACAGGCAGTAACATCTTTTCCTTAAACAGCTGATCCCAAAGGGAACACCTGCCCTGCTTTATCCGCTTGCTTCTACAGCCCCCCCCCCACCTGGGATTTCCCTTTAAATTGAGCACAGTTGATCCCTGATTTTGTGGGTAGGGTTCTACAATCAGTTGGGTTTTTTTTCTGGTTCTCTGTCCTCTAAGTCCCTGTGCCTCGGGGGCACAGGAGTAAAAGGGTGGCTGGAGGCTATACAGCTCCAAAGTGATGCTTTCTCTGCTAAAGGTGAGGCTGCTTTATGGTTTTTAGTAGCCTGTGTGTGAAGCCTACCTGCTCCTTGTGGCCTAAGGAGGAGCCATGAGGCTCTGATGATGAGCAAATCCTGCTTGAGTTTTGTACAGTCACCAAAATCCCATGGAGGTGAATAATTCGTCTTTGTCTTCTGCAAAAAGCCTCTGTGGAAGTTCAAAAGCTGCTTCCCCCAGCAAAATGTCTCTGCTTTGAGCTCCTTTGCTTTGTCCTCTGCTTTGAGTACTGGCTCTGTCTCCAGGTAGGTTTGGGGTGCAGGGTATTTTTCCATGCCTGGAAGAAGCCACTGCCAGATTTTATTTTTTTCCAATGCTCTGGAAATTGTGATTTTATTTATTAGGGAGCTGTAAGGAGGAATCTAAATGAAAAGGGGAGGTAAGGAAGGCTTCCTCCTCACCTTTTGCTGGTCACTGGTGATGTTTTTCAAGGGGAAAATGGGATCAACAGCAGTCTGTGTGCCTGTGCAAGGGACAAGGAAGGTAATGTTGGTGCTGCTTTTGCACATGTTCCCCCCCACCCCCCCTCATCTACAGCGACGGGCCTGCCAGCTTCTGTCACTTTACCCAGTCAGCAAGGGCAATTTGTTGTGCAAAGAAGTGGAGCCAGCATTTGCATTGCCCTGGATTCCTCCAGGCCGTTTAAGCCTCTCCCCTGCAGCTCCCTTCTGAATTTCCCCCTTCTCAGAGCCTCCTGCAGCCCTGTGCAGATGCCCTAGAGATGCTCTCGATGCCCTAGAGTTCTTCACACAGAGAGAGGTGAGGTGCTGGAACAGCTGCCAGAGAGGCTGTGATGCCCCGTCCATCCCTGGAGGTGTTCAAGGCCAGGTTGGATGGGGCCCTGGGCAGCCTGGGCTGGTATTGAATGTAGAGGTTGGTGGCCCTGCGTGTGGCAGGGGGTTGGAGATTTGTGATGCTTGAGGTCCCTTCCAACCCTGGCCATTCTGTGAGCTGGCTGCTGGGCTCTGTGCTCGTCTTCTCTTAGGTGTTCTCTCACTGCGCTGTGAACACTTTTCTGTTTTGTGTTCAGAAGCTGGGAACAGCATGCTTTTAGGATGATTAATCCCTATATGTTCTCTCTTCCTCACCCTGTGCCTAGGTTTCCTTGCTGAAGCCAACCTCCAACATGGTTTGTTGCACCAGAAGAATTCCCCTTTCTGAAGGTTTTCAAGAAAAGAGCAAATATGGCACTGAGGGGCATGGTTCAGTGGGCATGGTGCTGATGGCTGGTGGTGGGACTAGATGATCTTAGTGGTCTTTTTCAACCTTAATGATTCTGTGACCCAGACAATTTGGAGGACTTGGAAGAGGCCCAGAGGGGGGTCTCACAGCTGCAATGAATGAGCTGGCTCAGGTCAGTGGGAAGTGGCTCTGAGCATCCTTGTGGACAGCAGCTCCCACCATGCTGGTCCCCATTAGAGCACACTCCTGCTGTGTGAGGGGAACTGCAGCATCCAACTGGCCTTTTTCCCACTTAGCAGCTTTGCTTCCAAGCTACCTGCTGAAAGTCATTTCTGGGTTGAGCTCTTCATGTAGCAGTCCATCAGCAGCCCAAAGTGCTGTGTTTCAACTGGAAATCTGCCCACAGATCTCTGGAGCTCGAAGTAAGAACAGAGGCTTCAGCAAAGACTGGCAACTTATGTGAGAAGTGGAGATGGAGGAGGAAAGGTTCGCCTTGCTGGGAGTGGAAACAGCAGCACATGGGCCACTGCCATAGAGCTGGGGAGCTGCAGGAAGGTAAGCTGAGAGCAAACATTTGCTAATTGAAAAAATAATAAAAAGTTTGATGTAAGTCTCATGGCCTGCTAGTAGCTTGGCCACAGTTACTCCTGTAAATTGGGCTGCAGAAGGGTTGTAAAGTTTATGAATGCTTTATGTCTCTGGTGTTGGGTTTGCCAAGGCTCACCAATCTGGATGATGGCTGTGGAGGATTTGAGTCTGCAAATACTACCTGTAGTCTGGGTTATTGCTCGGCCTGACCACTGTGCTGCTGCCTTTGTGCTGTTTGTGGTTACAGAAGATCATCTCCTCCACTGAAATCTGCTTTGCTACCTCTCCCTAGCTGTCGATGAACTAATGAGCTGGCCCTAAACCAAGAAGAAGCTAATTAAACTAATTTCAATTCCCAGAAGCACTTAATTCATCCTCTTTGCAAGGAGGCAATATTAAGTGAGATTGAGATTGGCTTTTGCCAGAGCACTTGAGATACCTTTCCTGTTCAATGCTTATTTCCATGCACAGCTCCAGTCTCCCAACTGCTGGGGTTGGAGGACAAGCTGTGCTAACGAATCTGCCTGAGCTGCTTGTAGCTGCAGAGCACAGCTCTGCTCATGGCCATTTCCTATGCAAGCCACTAGTTGTTGTTTAAGGGCTGGGTTTGATTGCCTGATATTGCTCTATCTCAAAACAATTGCAAAAAGTCGTCTTCCTTTGCATATTCCTTTCCCAAGTGTATTTTGTTTCCAACTTGTCTGGCTGGGATTTCTCTCCTTTATTTTGTAGTGAAAAAATTGAAGTTGCTGAAAAACTATCCTGCAAGAGGTAAAGCAGGGTTCTTATGCAGAGCTGTTAGCAGATGGATTTTTAATGCGTGGGTCCTGGACATCGGAGGTGACAGGTGATGTGAGAACATGTGTGGGAACGATGCTGTCCAGAAACTGTCCAAATGCTTTCAGACAGTGGGGCTCACGCAGGGACAGAGAGTTGGGTAGGTTTGTGCTGGGGGGCCCTCCAATTGTCCAGGGGGATTTTGGCACTCAGGTGTGGTGTTACTTGTGTGCTGTTATTATCCTGCAGGAGAATTCCAGCTGCATTTTCCCAAAGGGATTTCTCCCCTAGTCGTCCCCCCTCCCCGAGCTTGAAGAGAAATGGTAGCAAGTGGTAGAAAGCCTTTCTGTCAGTAGAATTATAAAGGTAGGAAAAGCCCTCTAAGATCCCCAGGTCCAATCCTGATCCACCCCCACCACGTCCACTGACCACATCCCTCAGTGCCACATTTACCCTTTCTCTTGAATACCTCCAAGGATGGTGATCCTCACACAGCCCTGGGCATCCTGTGCCAGCGTGTTCCTACTCTCTTAGAGAAGAAATTGCTCCTGATATCCAACCTGATCAAGTCAATATCCATCAATATCCAACCTCCTCAAGGCAACCATCCCTCTAAGTCCACCGTTAAGCCATGTCCCTATGTGCCCTACCTGCATATCTGTTACACATCTCCAAGGATGGTGACTCTACCACTTCCCTGGGCAGTGTGTTGGTACAAGAACGTTGCCTGAAGTGTTTAGCTGAACTTGCCCTGCTCCTTTTGCTTCTTTTCTCCACACCCTTCTCAAAATACAACCTATGTGGATAGCTTTAAATGGCTTCAGGCAGAAATTGGGTTGAGATTTTTATAAGCGCAGCCAGGGATGTGTTGGCCAAATCAAATGTGAGATGAGCAATGCATTTGGGTGTGAAAACCATTACAGCACCTCTGTCAGTGCAAGAGGGAAAGAGGAATGAGTCCTGACAGCTGCTGATGGGGAGAGAGGTATTTGCACTTGAACTGGCAATATGAAAAGGTGAGGAGCTGCCAAAGGGCAGAAATGTCTTGAGAAGGAAAATCAGGCTGGGGTTTAGAAAAAAGACAACCCACTTCTGGGAGTAAAGAGGAGCACAGGGGGTGATGCTTCAAATGTGAGAAGGTGTGGTGAAGTGAATGAATGAATGAAAGTATAGAAGGTGAACAGCTCATATCAGTGCTCGCACTACTTATTAAAGGTACAACACAGTGCTCAGTTGCTGGAGGGAGCAGCCCTGCTACTGATGCTTCCCAGCTGTATTTCTAGCATCCACAAATAGAACAGTAGAGTCATTAAGAGTCATTAAGACCTCCAAGGTCATCCAGTCCAACCCCAACCCATCTTCACCATGACAAATCCCTCAGCGCTGAGCCTCCAGAAGGATGAAATCTCTTCAAAATTGGGTTCCTCTCAGAATGTCTGCCTGCTGGTACAACATCCTTTGGGCAAGTTACCCAGTATCCTTGCAGACTGTATTCTTTGGCTTGTGTAAGCTGGAAGATATGGCACTGAGGGGCTTGGTGGTGATGGCTGGTGGTGGGACTAGATGATCTTAGTGGTCTTTTTCAACCTTAATGATTCTGTGACCCAGACAATTTGGAGGACTTGGAAGATGGGGAGGACACAAGTGTTCATCATGAAGTGAATGGCTGAATGACAATGCACTTGATGTACCCATAGCTCCCAGGAATCCATCTCCAGCTTTTCCTTGTGACCACTGCAAACTGTGTGAATGGGGAAAGCCCAGAGGGGGTCTCACAGCTGCAATGAATGAGCTGGCTCAGGTCAGTGGGAAGTGGCTCTGAGCATCCTTGTGGACAGCAGCTCCCACCATGCTGGTCCCCATTAGAGCACACTCCTGCTGTGTGAGGGGAACTGCAGCATCCAACTGGCCTTTTTCCCACTTAGCAGCTTTGCTTCCAAGCTACCTGCTGAAAGTCATTCCTGGGTTGAGCATTTCATGTGGCAGTGCATCAGCAGCCCAAAGTGCTGTGTTTCAACTGGAAACCCATCTTGATCTCTTAAGTCCAAAGAAGGAAAGAAGGCAAGCCTTAGGCATCTCAGCGATAGGAACTCTTGAGAGCTGCTCTCTTCTAAGCTGTTCTCATGCTGATGGATGTGATATCTGGGGCTGGGGATGATAGCAGGCTTGTCACCCAATCTGCAGGGTGCAGCAGCCTCCAAGTTCAGGTATTCCTGCTTGAAGTGGATGCAGTTGTTAAATCTCTGCTTCTGAGCAGCTTTTAATCTCTGCTTTGACCAGGAAGGCCCTTCTGACAGGAAAGGGTCAGGCCCTTCTGAAGAACTCCAGGCATTGCTTGGTCACAGTGTCCACACCAGCATGCTAAGATCAAAGGTGAGATGACATTTTTTTTCCTTTTCTCCTTAAAAAGAAATCTGCAGCCATGGTGTTGGCAGTGCCTTGCAGGCTGCAGGTGAGTCCACTGATGTGTTCCCTGCTGCAGGCGCCCAGGGCATGCTGGAAAGTGAGCTGAGGGAAAGGTGAGCTGTGGGATTTGGGGAGGATTTGCTGGAGGTTTAGTGAAGTGACTGAATTTCTCAGAATGGAACCAGTGGGGCTGTTTGGAACAGCTGCTGGGAAGCACAGCAGAGGAGCAGCAACCAAAGCTGGGAAGGAAGACTGAACGAGTCCAAAACCAGGATGTGGTCCAAGCCCGTCCTCCCTAATGATGGTGTTTTTGTTGGGAGGTTGCAGCGCCTTGAGAGCAGAAGGAAAAACCTCTGGTTTGTTTTCAGCTTCCTCAGGGCTTGGCCAGCAGCACACAAAGAAATCTCCATATGCCTCTGCTGCTTTTCCACTCAACATAACTCTTAGTTAGGTCGGGAGCACTGCGCATTTCCAAGTGTTGGCCTTTATTTATTAAATGATGGCTTTATTTCCAGCCGGCAACGTCTGCCAAAAGCGCTCTAAATGAAGAGCGGAGATTATCCATAACGCAAAGCGCTCCGCTCGCAGGGCTGTGTGCAAATGAAATGAAGTCAGCTCAATTGGATGATTGCTCGAAGCAATTTAAACCCAAATACATCTTGCTCGAGTTACCTCTCTTCTTTCCTCCTCTTGTTTTTCTTTTGGACACTGACTTGCACATTTCAGAGTCATTACAAGAGTAATAAAAAAGGATGGCTCGGTGTTGGGGCAGGAGGGAAATGACATGGAGCTGATGGAATCTGGGGGCAACGTAGGGAGATTTCAGCATCCTGGCTCTATGCAAACATTCCCCAATCAGTTTGCAGTTCAATTCCCAAAAAAAATAAAATAAATAAAAGGGAGCAGTTCCATGACTTGGAAGCCACCATTGTTTGGGTTGAGTTTGGGAAATGAAGCTGGATGGGGTCTGCTTGCTACTGGCCAACAACGTCCTGCCCGGAGCGTGCTGAGCTTCCATAGAAAACTCATGGTAGCGAGAGCTTCCTGCAGTGTGAGTGCTTTTTGAGAATGCCAAAAAACACAGCTGGAAATAGCTGACTGGTACAGCTAAAGCTTGGGATTCCCTCCTTAAAAGCCCTTCCTGAGGGTGTCTGAGAAATTGCCAAGTGTAAATGTTCTGGGTGTTGTCAGACAAGCTTCCTTATTTCCTGGCAGCTCACGCTTTGCTCCCAGAAGAAGAGATGCTTGTGTTCACCATGCTGACAGCCTGGCCTTGGGATCCCAGTCCCTGGAGATGGGGATGATGCCAATGCGTGGGTTTGGATTTCCAGTCATGTTTCTCCTGGGCTGGAAGCAAACCGAGGGCAGCACCCAGGCAGAATCCTCCCAGTGCCGTGCAGGCTTTGCTGCTGTTCCCTCACCAGACGCTGCTGAAGGAAGGGCTTGATTAGATAACTGTATTGTGAGCAGCTCCAGCAGCCGTCAGGATGGATAAAGCTCCTGAAGACAAGAGATGGAAAAGGCCCTCATGACTTCGCTGGGTATTGAGTACAGGGAAAAGCCACTGGGATGGGTAAGGATTGGAGGAGCAATGAAAGGGGCTGCAGGAGTTGATTTGTAGGTAGATCCAGTTGTCAGCTGGTGTCTCCCACTCAGAAGTGGTGGTGGGGGTTGTGCTGGTGTTTGGCATGGCCCTGAGCTGTGCTGTTTGGGGCTGGCAGCGTCACTCTGCCCTTGGCTCCTTGATTTCCTTTATTTATATGTGATTCTTTGTTGTGTTGGGTTGTTTTCTTTTCCTCAGTTGTTGTTTAACTGAGGTTCCTCCCTGCAAACTCCGCTTTTCCTGCAGCAGAAATGAGTCATTTGTGCTGTGAGTTCAAGCTGAGACCGATGCTGGAAAACATACATTTATGGTAAACTGTCACAACAAAGGGAAGGGATGTGGCCCCTGTTCCAGCACTACAACCAATGCCAAACCTCAGCATCATGTGCGGCATCACACTGGTTTTGCTGGCTGACTACTGACAGCAATTGGAGCTCACTGGGTGCTGCGCCTCTGATTGCACACCTCAAAGGAAAATGCTTTGCTGTTGGACACTGAGCAGTGTTTATCTATCTAGAAGCAATTTTTGTTCCTGGGGATCTATTCTATCTATTCTCAGTGTGGCTTAGCATCTGCTCAGTGTATTTGTGCAGAGGCTTAGGGGAGTTGGTGTCTCTTGGTTGAAGTGAGCACTGGGGGGTTTAAACCATCGGTGCTTTCACTGGCGGTGTTGCAGTGGAGGAGGCAGCTCTTGGCATGGGCACTATTGACCTATAGTGGGCTGCAATGGGGAGCATTGATGGGAAGGCCATGTGGGAGCTTGGCCTTGTGCTCACTGGTTTTGCCTCAATTTGCAAATGGTTCTGAAGCTCCACCAGCAAACTGCTCCATCCCCCTGGCCACCCCAATCCCATCTGCAGGACCTCTGTGTTCTGAATTTCAGATCTGGGGGGAAACTGAAGTGTTGTGGGGTTGGGAAGGCGATGCAGCTCTTGCAGTCCCACCTTTTCCGTCGGGTGCAGAAGTTGCAGATGTTTCATGGGGGCAGTTGGTTGTCTGGCTAAATCGTGCTGTTGATGCTGCGTGCAAAATGGTTTTATAATGGCAAATTTGTGTGACTGGTGGCTTTTCCTCCAGGGATCTGGTGCAGGGTTGTAAATCTTTTTCCTCCATGGGATAACCAACAAACAGACCCTGACACTGCTAGGAGTTGGTGGCACCTGGCTTCGGGCTGCTTTGTAGATGAATGGAGATAAATTGCAAGCTTGGAGAGATGGTGTCACACCAAAATCTGCTCCTACTTGTGGCTAGGATAGTTTTCTACCATGACATGATGGCTTTTCTCCTTACAGGGTGGCTGATCAGAGTCCTTAACGCTGCAGTGCAGAGCTCAGACTGGAGTTTGGCTTTTTAGCTTTTAAGTCAACCCAGGGTGGGGACTTTTCTTCCTCCCCATTAATCATTTGCTTCTGGTGGCTTCAGATGCTCCTCTGAGGTATGTTATAGAGTCTGATGTTTGCTACAAGTGCAGTGTGAAATTGGGAGGGGTTGGGAGCAAGAGGACTCTGCTCAGGTTCTTAACTTCTTGGAGGCCTGGGGGTGGGAGCAGAGTTGGGATCATCAAATCACAGCATCACAGGTTGTACAGCAGGGCTGGGGGATGCTTGCCTATCATCAGGGCTCTGACTTTGGATTGCATGGTTGGGAAAGAACAGAAGCTGCACTGGTGCTTGAGCCATGTATAACTTCTGCAAATTGAAAGCTGTTATTGTGTTTGAGGTTTTGGTTTTCTCTATTGCTGTAGGGCTGGAGTGTGTTGGCACAGGTTGGAGTTTGGGAAGAGCTTGCGTGTCTCCTGCGTGCAGCTGAGCATGAGGCAGCAGCAATTTCTCTGGTTCCCAGGCTGTGTGTTGGTGGTTTAACGGTGTGCTGAGCACCTAAGCTGCCAAATAGTTCTGTGACAGCAGCAGTGATGCACTGCTGAATGAGACACAGGGTCTCTCCCACCCATTGCCTTCTGTTGTGATGGCACGTTCAATCCCCACATGGAAACTTTCCCTTCCAAAATGCAAGCAAACCACAGGAGGGATGTTTGCTACGGTTGAAATTACAGCTGCCTGATTGCATTGGCTCTGTGCTGGGTGATCATAACAAGCTCGAGGACCTTCCAGGAAGATTTTTGATTTTTAAAAAAGAAAATATGCACAAATAAGGGAAAAAGCAACAACACGGAGTATATGTGCTCAGGATAATCCTCTAAAAACTAAATCCATTGGAGTCCTTTGGAAAAAGGAGCAGCAGAATTCCTCCTCCACTCCCAACCCTAAGCTGCTGGGTCAATTCTGCAGTCCCATGGCTTTGTTATTTAGTGTACTTAGGCTGGTGTGTCAGGGCCAGGCATGAAACACCAATGGAAGAGACCAAATCTGAGCCCAAGAATGAGAATTAGGGACAGTAGGAAAGCCACAGCAGGGCCTCCATCAGTGTTTCTGGACCCTCAACACGTGGTGGGATTGAGAGACAGAAGGATTGTTTTAAGTTCTTAGTTATCCCTAGCGCAGGGAACCTGTGTAATGAGTTTATGATTTGATTTATATGTGGGTTAATTAGCCAGGTGTTTTAATGAAGAGGGAGAACATCAGCGACTTCAGGCTTTGGAGCAGAGTCTTTGGGGCTTTGAGCACAAAGGTGGCTAAAAATAAGGAGAACAACAGGGAAAAGTGAACACAGTGAATGGGACCTTTAGGAGCTGCAGGGAAGAGGCAGAAACTCCTGGCACACGTGAACCTTGCAGACATGGTAAATGTGAAGCTCTCCTGCCCTCTCTGCTTTCCTTGCAGGGCTTCAGGCTGCTGAAGCTGAGAGCATTGCTTGGTTCTCAAGGGGAGAACGCAGGTTTGTGAAGGACAGCTCTGTGCTGTGCAATTAGAGGTGATGCTCTACAGAACTGGCTGAGCCAGGAGGATGCTCAAGTGCAATTGAACCCTAGGAGCCAGAAATGCCTCTGCTGCACATCTCTGTGCCATTGGCATGGGCACAGCATGATGCTGAGCCTGGCATCCCCCAGCCCCAGTCTTCGCCCTCCTCCTGTAATCAGAGTTTTACAAATCAGAAAATTGCACATTAATGCTTCGGTTTTATTCCTGTTCATCACCACCCAGCGCTGCTTGCTTATTATCTTAACTCCTCAGAACGATTTCTCCTCCCATCCCCACTGCTCACTTTATTCTTGATGGCTGCTCACGATGGTATTGAGCCAGCTGCGCCGTGGTTTGCAGCAGCACAGATTAACATTTCCACTTTAATTGCTGCCTGCCTGGGAAAATGCAGGCCAAGCTGTCATTCAAGCGATGCAATTGCACTATGGAAAGTCTTTTCATTTGCTGGTGCATCTGTTAAATGATTTCATGTGCTACAGGAGGGGGACAGCAAAGCTGAGACGACTCGGCGTGGGGAAGGGCTACATGTTAGGGGGGAGCTGAGGGTTAAATGTAGCTTGGGCTTACAGAATGCAGTGATTTAATTTGGAAACTGGCAGCTTGGTGTATGCACTGCCCAAGAAATAAGAATGGCTTCCACGTGCAGCTCGAGAGCTTCAGGCTTTAAGATGTTAAATAAAGCATTAGCCAAATGCCATTGTTTTAGAAACCTTGCATCAAAGTTTGCAGATGACACAATGTTGGGAGAAAGGGTTGGCCTGTGTGAGGGCAGGAAAGTGCTGCAGAGGGATCTGGATGGGCTGATCAGTGACTGAAGCCAATGGCCTATTCTGCCAGGTAACAACAGTAAGAAAGGCCTCAGGTTGTGCTGGGGAGGTTGAGGTTGGGTATTAGGAAATGCTTCTCTAAGAGAGTGGCGATGCATTGGCACAGCTACACAGAGCCATGGGATGGGTTGGGGTTGGACTTGGGCAGCTTAGACATCTTTTCCAACCTTGATTCTGTGATTCTATGGCCCATCCCATCACGGGAGACAACGCACCGCCAAAGCCAGCCCACTCTGTCCTTGTATAACAACCAGTGAAAGCAGGATGGTGACCAAAAGGACTGTGGGGTATGCTCTTTTGCTGTGCTGAATTGCTCTTCATCTCCTAAGACCTGATGTGAGAAACTCTAGCACCATAGATGGGTAAATATGGGGCCGAGCATTTGGGTGCAGCCCTGAGTCACAGCACTTCTCCAAACCTCACTATAATTCTCCTTTTCTCTCTGCAAGAGAGAAGCACTGCACCACTGCTGCCTTCCCATCAACTGATGGGGCTTTTTAAAACACTTCCCAGGGTAATGAACCATGCAGTGGACAGCAGTGCTTTTTTCTTTACTTCTCCAAACTGCAGCACACTGCAGAAATGAAGGTTTTTCCCTTTGCTGGTAATCCCAAGCGCTTCCCAGCATCAAGGAAGCAACATCACAGCAGTGGCTGCATTTCCCTTAATCCGTCCACCATTTCCTTAATCCATTTCCCAGCTCCTCCGGCCTCACTTTTGCTCTTTTTGTTAAACATGAATCTTCTCTCCCGTTTTCCATTTTCACAGCCATGTTGTGGAGGCTGATATGGAGACCCCTCCTGTATGGTCTCATGCTGCTGCTTTCCCGCTCCACACACCTCTTCTGTTTCCATGTTCCTACCCAGGCAGCTGCAGGCTCGAGGCAGAGCTGAAGCCGAGGCTCTGCCCCATCTGCAGCAGGCAAACACGGACTTTGTTCTCCAGCACCGAGCTCCAAACGATCGCCTGGCGGAAATCTGCTCCATTTCTGTTCCATTTGGAGCTGCCGCTCGCTCTCTGCTGCTGCAAGACACATCACTGCAGGATCACCCCCAGCTCTGCCAGCACTCCTGGAATGCCAAGAGATCCTGCCTGCAACCCCACTAACAATTTTCCGGAGACCCCCGCAGAACGTCCACCGAATTAAACCTTCCCGCACGGAGCTCCGCCGTCGATCTCGGCAACAAAGGCGAGCAGCAGGCGCAGCAAAGGGTTAACTCCGGCTGTTCGCGTTTCTGCCTTCCCTCTTTCAGGCTGGGTCCCTGCCAGGAGGAAGCAGTTCAAGTTGAAGGCTGGTGGTGCGTGCAGCAGCATCGGGCGCATGTCTGCGCTCCCCAGCAGCCGGAGCGGGGAGGGTCTGGCAGGCAGCGAGCGGCCGCCCCGGGATGGCACAGGGCTCCGAGTGCCGAAACTCCCTCCTCTATTACTACAGCGTCAAATTCGCTTTGTCCACCTATGCCACTCTCTTCTCGGTAGGTGCTCGGGTTGCTTTGCTGTTTTTCCTGCTGTTGTTCCCCACGGTGACACCCCCATGGGTTCAATTTTCATGTTCCAGTGTCCAAATTTCCTCCTTCCAGGAATCAAATCTCTACTATAAAACCTGGTGCTGTGCTGTGTGTTTCGCAGAGTCCCTCTTACATCAGCAAAAAAGAAAAAAAGGGTCCCAGCTGGTCCATGGTAGGGAAAACTGCAGCTTTTGATGCATTTAAAAGCACCGTCCTCGGACCGCCCACCCCCAGAGCAGCTCCTGGAAATGCCCTGTGGCAGCGAGCAGTGTTTCAAAGCACTCAGCAAACACAGATTTAACACTTTGATCACTCAAGGGGTCACCGGGCAGCAGCGCTGTTCTATTCGCTTCACGTGCTTTGATGGGGATGGGGCTGGAGCAGCTGGCAGAACCCATTGGTGTGGATGTGGCAGCGGTGGTTATTTGGACCAGGCTGGTTATTTTGAGAGGAAAAGTAACTCTTATCGTTAAGCAGTTTCAAACCATTGAGGCAGATGTGGTGGGGTGAGGCTTCTCCTGCAGCTGGAAGGTGTAAGCATGTGTTGAGGCCTGGGGAATCAGCAGGAAATCCCCTCACCAGAGCTCTGTGCGCCCCTGGTTAACAAATTCCGTGTGAGCTTGGCACCTTCCTAGGGTTAACCTTGCATAATCCAGTCCATAGCATTTACAGGTATTTCCTCCTGGCAGCTAATTAATCATCTTTGCCCCATGCACTCGTGCTGCCTGGGTGTGTGTAGTGACATGTGTGCCTAATTGTTTCAGAGTAATTGAATACACAAACATCTCTGGTGTTCCTGGGCAGGTTGAAGAGTAAATAGGGTTGCAAACAAAGCTTGAAAATGCCTCCCTCGCCCCTTATTGATTTGTTTGTTCTTTTGGTGAGCTCATGGGAGGGCAGCTCTCACTCCTGGGGTTGGAGAACTGCATCGTCTCACCTCTGAGTGTGAGTGAGAGATTCATCACCACCCCCTGTCACTGGGGTTTTGTTTCCTGCACGGATCTGAGGTTTGCTTTCCTGGAAATGCCTTAAAGCAGCCGTAAGGATGAGGAAGAAGTGCTGTTTTGTTTTAATTCCAAGCTGCCTGACCGTAGCTCTTGGCTGTGCTTTGCAAATGCAGATTAGCAAGGGGATGTGCAATGCCATGCACTGATGGATGGGTGCACAGAGAGACAGGGCAGTCTGTGGGGTACACAGCAGTGTGTGGCTGGTCCAGCCTGCGAGCAAGAAGAGTCTCAGTAATTCCTCATTAACTGAGAAGTAGCTGCAAAAAGGTGATTTGGAATGGCTCTGACCCAGCCTGCCTTTAACCAGGGATGTGTGTGCTCCCTGTGGACCCCAAGGAGGTCCCTGTGCTTGCCATTGCTCTGTTGAATCCACACGGATCTCACAGCCTTTCCAGCCCCCTGACCCAGTTCTGGAGATGCACGCAGTGACTGTGTCCATCCAGCAGCTCTCCCATCTCATTAACCAGACGTGACGGGGGGCTGTTTTGCTGCAGCCAAATGCACTCGATAGTAATTACTGTGCAGACACGTTGTGTTGCTTTGAGTGAAGGCCTTGAAAACGTAGCACCTCCCATGGAGAAGCATTCAGAATAATTCACTGGGAAGGACTGAGGAGACTTGGAAGGGGAGGTGATGTGGTTTTCTGTCCAGCCTGCAGGGAATTGGTTCAACGGAGAAAAGAACAACATTGGATCCTTTCCAGCCCTTTTCTGTAATGAAAGTAAATACGTATAGGTGGGAAAATCAGCAAAGGAGTGTAGGATAAACCAGAGAGTGGCTTGAGACCACGCATGGAGCCAATTGCCCAGAGGTTGGAGAGCTGTGTGTTAGGCAGGAGCTTCCTATGGAGCACTGCTGTGAGCCCATTACAGCCCATTGCATTACCTCCCATTTCCCCCTTGAGGGTTTCATCATCTCCCAGAGCTGCTGGAGACCTGGTCTACACTCCAAGAAAATAAGCAAAAGAGGTCTGTTACCCTGCAGGTAGCTCTGTTTTTTTTTATTTTCTCTGCATTGCATCTGCCAGGCATTGGATATTTGTGCTTATGTGATGAGAGGCAGAAGGTGTGTGACAGCCAGCATGCCACAGGCCTCCTGGCTGCTTTTATACCATCAGATTTAACACCATTCATCGTCCTGGCTGCTTGTCAGAGGTGAAGTAGCTCTGTTTTCAATTTTATTTCAAACGGGAGCATTCTGTTTTTCCATGTCTGAATGCAGTCAGTGTTTCCTCCCGCCTCAGTAGGATGGGGAGAGCGGAAACAAAAGGTAAAACCTATGGGTTGAGATAAAAACAGTTTAACAGGACAGAAAAGGAAGGAAATTAGTAAGCATCACGGTGCATACTCACTATATCCTTTTTCAAGCAGAGGAATTCTTACTTCTAATGGATGAGCAACTGCTCTGTACTGGTGGGAAGGAAGATAGATTCTCTCTGAGTTGCTGAAGCTCTTGGCAGTGTTTGTCCACAGCCAACACACAGACCCAGAGGGAGGAAGGGAGATTTTCTTCGTGTGGTTGAGGCATGACAGCTGTGTCATCCACCTTTGGCTTCTCTCTGTGTTTCCAGGCCATTGGTGCCAGTGAGTTGGGCTGGTAGGCATCTGAATCTTGGGATGGCTGCTCGTTGACCAGGTCAAAATCACACATCTCCTCCAGAACAGCTGATTCCCTCTGGTACCAGGCACCTTTCTCCACAGGTATTCATTTGTTTGGGAAACACAGCAGGTCTTCCTTGAAGTGATGTCTCCCCTTCGTGGCTGACAAGAGTCGCCTCCATAGGCAGAATGTTTGTGCCCTTTTTCTGGTCTCTATCTGTTCAGTTCAGGTCAGCTGTCCTGGTTCTGTCCCCTCAGCCCCTGTCCCCTCTGTCACATCATGAGAACCTGAGTTCTTTGTTTAGCATAAGCACTAATCAGCAGTAACTAAAACATCAGTGTATGTGTATGTTTGGTGGCCCTGCTAGGCAGGGGGGTTTTTTGTGGCATTTTGTGGCAAAATGGTGGCATTTCGTGGCGAAACGGCGGCGTTTGGTGGCAAAACGGCGGTGTTTGGTGCCAAAATGGCGGCGTTTGGTGGCAGAATGGCGCCATTTTGTGGCCACATGGCAGCATTTTGTGGCAGAATGGCGGCGTTTGATGGCAAAATGGCGGCGTTTGGTGGCAAAATGGCGTCGGTCCCTCCGTAGAATTTTGCCTTGGGGTCCCTTCCAACCCGGGTGATTCTGTGATTCTGTGATTCTGTGATCAGCACGTTATCAACGCTGTCCTCATCCTAAATCCAAAGCGCAGCACTATGCAACCTGCTAAGAAGAAAATTAACCCTATTCCAGCCAAAACTGGGACGCATCACCTGTCTGCCTGGGTTTGAATCCACTGTTGTGACTTTCGGTGTTCCTGAATGAGGAGAAATTACTGCCTGCCATTAACACTGACTCATCTCATTAATGCTGATCACCCTGGGGAGAGCCATGCCTGCTGCTTGGCCCCTGGCAGGCTGCGAGGTTGCTCTGCTTTGGCAGGGATTCTGCCCTCAGAATCCCCCTGCTCTTTTTGTCTTTATTTTTGCCATCAGAGCACTGCCTTTCTCCACAGTGGCAGTTTGATCCCACAGTGATTATGCAGAAATGGGATAATCATCCTCTCGTTAGACAGTAAGTGAAGGTTTGCTTTTTCTCTTGGATGCATTGCAGAGCGCTCATTATGGGCAGCTGCTGGCTGAGTTTGCACTGCATTAAGGTGATCACTGGGCAGTTGGTGTGTAACTACAGAGGGTTTACTGACAGACTTCATTATGTACCTTAGCACGTCACTGAGCGCGTGTGGTAGAAAGCAGCTGTGATGCCAGGAATCAGAAAGATCTGTGCTGGCTGAATTCATATGGCAAAAACAACCCCTCCAAAATGAACCCAGTGATGGAAACCAGAGCAGCCAGGCTTTGCAGGGAGTGGTGCAATCTCTTCCTGCTGCTTTCTGTGCTCTTCTTCAGCTGATGAGCTCATTTGTGAAGGCTTTGACACTGCCAACTTGCTCCATAATCCACTGTTTCTCAGTAGAAACATTGCTTTCAGGGAATTTTTTTCCCCAGCTATTTTTCATCAAAATCCCTTTGCCACCCTTCAGTTCCCTCTTGTCCTTAGAGCATCAATCCCCTCTTGTCCTTAGGAAACTCATTATATTCCTGGCTTCACAATTAATTCCTTGCAGTCTCCCATTGCTGGGAGAGGTCCTGGTATATCCATCCCTTTCCTCAGGGTGTGCGTTGCTCTGTGAGGTGCCTTCTCATGCCTGAAGGTGCTTTGAGGAGCAGCAACTCATCTCATTTCTAACTAGAAGTTCCAGCCTGCAGTGGCGACCTTTAGCAGAACGGGTTGCAGAATGCTGGGGGACTTCATAAGCCAAGAGCTGAGCAGAGAGAGGTGAGAAATTCAGGCAGAGCAGCCGAGCATTTGCTAATTTTGGTTCTTCCAGTTCACTTGTTAGTCTTGGGTAAGAGAAAATTTGGAGGTGTGTGCTCAGGGTTGTCTGGGACGATGGTGATGCTGGGAGGAAGGACTCCTGCATGCCACGTGCTTGGAATGTTTCAAGGAAACATTCAGCCCTGGGAAACCCAAACAGTTCAGCCTTGGGAAGGCTGTTGTTAATGCAGCCTGAAAACCCTCCTTGTTTTCTCTCCCTTGGTAGCAGATGAAGCCCAGTCTGTGTAAGATGCCTCATCTGTCCCTTGAGTGCACAGCCCTCAGCCCCACTCCTGGGTTTCTTTTATATGTTTTCCTGGCCTCTTCCCTAATTTGCATCGCAGATCATGAATTAAAAAGGAGAAAGTGTTTCTGATTGGCATGCAGGAGGAGCAGTGGAGATTACAAGCATAGTGTGCACATCTAACTCCTGGGATGTGCTGTAAGAGAGAAGCATTACATCAAGCCTAATCCCAACGAGCCAAGCTGGTGCTTAAAATAAAGGATAAAGAAGGAAATGGATGAAAAGCCTGTTATCAGGAATAGGCCCACCTGTTTAGATATTTGCAGCTGAACAGTCTGCAAATATCACAGATCTGGACTTGACTTTCTGGGCGATTTCAGTTTCTCTGTAAGTGAGATGTAGCCTGGGAGTGGACAGGGATGGCTAAACATAAACTGAGTGCAGTAACTCCACAAATAGAGTCCAGCCAGAGTAGAGAAGAAAATAAATCATTCCTCCAAAAGGATTGTGCAGGAAAATTAAGGATTGAATCGGCAACACAAATTAACCAGAAGGGTTTGAGTGAATTCGTTAAGGAGAAATGGAGCCTCTTGGAAAGGTAAAGCAATGGAAAAAGGAGTGAGAAAAGGAGGTTTTCTCCTCATTGAGCTGAGGCTTTCCTGCAGTATTTTCTTACTGAGATGCAGGATGGTGGAGCTGCAAAAAGCAGCAGGAAAATCACTTGGGATGCTCCTTGCTTTCCACTCTGACCTTTCCAGGAGTCAGCTTCATGCTGGTTGTGCTGGGAATGGCTTCTGACAGCTCCGAGTGCTTGGAATCTCCGTGTTGGCTTTCATCTGTAGGAACCAAAGAGATGAAAATAGCCCTTTTCAGAGCCCTGTTTTATCCTGGCACCCTTGGGCTCTCTTTTTCAATTAGGGCTGTTTTATTGGAGAGAGGGGAGGAAGATGGTCATAAATAATCCGTTGCTACATTTGATGATGTTTTTCATCCATGGCGCAAAGACCGAGTGGCTTGCTATGGGTTTTGGTATAAGGTGGTGCTTGAGGGAGGTGCTGGAGTGAAATGAGTAATTTGGGGGACTGGTCTATGGGTGGCAGTTCGGGTGGATGGGCTGGCAGTATTGCTGTATACAGCCCAGGGTCTGTAAACCCAGGGCAAGGGTCAGCTTGAGCAGCCAGGTGCATTGGATGAATGGGGAAAGGAAAAACCTTGCAAAATGCAGCTCCTTTGTGAGGGAGATGTAGGGCTGCCATGGAGGGAGATGGAACCCTGATGGAACCCCATTTTCTATCAGTCACCCTTTGGGTCTGACCCATCAGCTCACCCATCGTGTTTTTATCTAGCAGTACACTGGACATTTTTCTTCCTCTGGGATCTCTTCCACCTCCACCTTTTCCTCAGAGTTTCTGATTTTTTTCCCTTTGGCATCTGATGCACATCTCACACTTTCCTCGTAGATCATCGGCCTCGTGATCCTGTGCATTGGGATTTATGCCGAAGTGGAGAGGCAGAAGCACAAAACCTTGGAAGGGATGTTCCTCGCTCCAGCCATCATCCTGCTTCTGCTGGGCTTCACCATGTTCAGCGTCTCCTTCGTCGGCATGGTGGGGAGCCTCAGGGACAACCGGACACTTCTGAAGATAGTAAGGCTGGCGCTGCTGCCGGGTTGGTCTGCTTGGTTTCAAGGAGGGAAATTAACGTATCCTAATGAGTCACCACCATGAATTACAGTAAGGGTGTGCCTCTCAATGCTTTTAGCTCAGCCGTGAAGCCAGTGGACAGTAATGGGGCAAAGTTACGTGTACAGATTGCAGAGCTGGCAGCCAGTTATCCACATCGTTGGGAAGCTGCTGCCTTCCTCTTGGGGCAGCAAGAATGCCAGCAGAATCATAGAATGGCTTGGATTGGAAGGGGCTCCAAGCATCATCGAGTTCCAACCCCCCTGCTACAGGCAGAGCCACCAACCTGCAGATCTGGTACAAGACCCCAGCAAGGAGCTGGAGGCTGCAGGAGTTTATAAGCTATGTTATAAGCAAATGCCTGCAAATGGGGACGTAGCTCATCCATCATGCTCAGCCCAGGCTGGCGTCCACTGACAAACTCGGTGACAGCTCAGTTGGTTTTTCAGCTGTGACCAATGCTCTCTCAGTGAGGAAGATGCTTTGGATGAATATTCTGTGCTGGTCTACAGAGCCTTCCTGCTGGTGTGTGTGTGCCTTGCATGCTAATAACCCCCATAACAGCCTCCCCTCCCACTGATTTGAGCTGATTCGCTTATTAAAATCAAACACTGGGAAGCTAGCACTCCCTTCCACTGCCTTGCAATATTGCTTTTAAAAATTGCTCAGCATTTGCATATCAAATTAATACTGATCGGGAAGCCTGTATTGTCTTTGCTCCCGTGTTACTGGCTGAAAATATCCTTGCTTTCCAATACATCTTGTTTCATGCCACGTGTGGTCGGTGGTGGTTTGCACTGCATTGAGGAGGGGGGCTGGGATGGAAGCTGCTCCCTGTTGCAGTGTGATATCATGTGCTCTGCTGGAGAGCTCTGGACGAGTCACCTCCTGACCTGTGTTTGAAGGAGTCTCTAAATTAGTGGCCAGCCCAGTCCTGCCCAGGTATTTAATTGTGGTATTTAAGTAGCACCGATAGCTTGCTTGCTAAAAATAATCACAGTTTTCAATTAATTCCCTATCAAATTAATTGTATCTTTCTTTGTGAACTCCGCGTTATCCCTGGGCTGACTTATATCTCCAGAACATAACCCTCTTTTTGCTGTCCACCCAAACAACAGGAAAAGCTCTGTGTTTCTTTATGCCATAAACCCAGATGACATTTTTCTGCCAAAGCTGAAGTTCTGTTGCTTGTCGAGTAAATTACATCTTCTTTTTTCCTCCATCTCACTTTTCACTACATGGCATTGTGTTCATCCTATCGAGGATTATTCCAAAGAAGGATAATTACTTCAAATTTCTGATAATATCTTCCTTTCTCTGCTAATAATTCCTTAAGTTTCAGGGCTAATGCTCTTTTTCTTTGGCTGACTTTAGAAGTGGGAAATTGACACATCAGAGGGTAGGAACTGTCATCCTTGTAGCAACGGGGGCCAACAGAAACCCAAGCTCATTAACTGCATTTCACAGCTTGTCAGTCAAATCAATTCTGTAGTGGCACAGCTGAGAAAAAAGTAATCCTGCCCATTTGGGTTGCTTTTGTCTCCCTTTAGATATAACCAGCTTCACGCCTGCTGTGTGGAATAAATAAAGCATGTGCAAGTTATCAAGCACAACAACCCTTGCA
This sequence comes from Lagopus muta, assembly GCF_023343835.1. Lineage (NCBI taxonomy): Eukaryota > Metazoa > Chordata > Aves > Galliformes > Phasianidae > Lagopus > Lagopus muta. The sequence continues at coordinate 1,711,626 of NC_064459.1, forward strand.
GCTCTTTTGGCTAGGATGTAAGAAGGGGGATGTTGACTTTGTGCGTTGAAATACATTGTGATTTTGGTTTTTTTAGGGTTACTCGAGGCTCCTTGGTCAATTGTTGGCTGCAGAGTGGCACAAATGGCCCAAAGTCACATCAACGATCCCTTTTCTAGCAGCAAACAGGGGAAATGGTATTTCTGGTAATGAATCAAGCCTAGTTCCCTGCCTTTGAGCTGAAACGCTGTTTCCTCTACAGATCTATTCAGCTTGATGAGCATCAGCACAAAGAAGATAAGGTGACAGCAGGCTTTCCCAGTGGAGGTGCACTTTACCCAGCAGAAGCTCTTCATACCATTAGCTTACAACAGTTCCCTAGTGAGACTGGAAAGACCATTGATGTTAGCATGGTTTTGTGGCACTGAATTAATGCCTTTTTGTGCTTCCACCAGCTCATATCAGCAAAACATGTTGGCAGCCCTGGAACTCTCCATTGATTTTATGTTGGAATTGTGCATCAGTGTTTCTATCCATCATTCAGAAATGAGTGCTCAGGCCATGAATCTGTAGGAAGTTTACAGCTGCTGAATTTGGAAAGGCTCCTTTCAATTCTTCCTTGGTTGCATTCAGAGAGGACGTGGTCTCCCATGCACCAACCCATTCAGGGTCACTTTCCTTTTGCAGAAATGGTTTCATACCTTTTTTTTTTCCCCACATTTCTCCAGGCAGAGCTTTGAAAAGACATTATTCACATTATTCCTTAGTGAACTTTGCAATCAATTGACCTCGGGTGGGAATTTGATGATGCAGGGACCACGGGGAAGGGAGGTCGACCCTGAGCTCCAAAAGCAGGCTGAGGGCAGACCCTGGAGAATGTACAATAAGACAGAATAAAATGGTGTGTATTGATGATTATGGAAACTCAGTGCATGATCCCCAAAGAGACACGTGGAGATGTGCTGTAGCTGCCTTGAACACTCATACCTGCCATTTCCTGGGACCACACACTCACAGTGATGGGCAAAAATATTGCTCTGAACTTAAAATCACGGATAAAATTGGCTCTACATCTTGCCTCTACATCTAAAATTGTATCTAAAACATCTAAAAATATGCCTTGCTCATTCAGAGAGCAGTAAGTTCTTCTCTATTTAGGAGAAAATATTGCTGTGCCCCACGAAAACCCGTCAGCTTGCACCTGAATAGAAACACTAAAACACAATTCCAACACGAGCACCATGGAGGGGTCCAGGGTTGGCCAACATGTTGGGAAGACTTGCACTTAAAAGTGGGTTGGAAGCTTCTGCTTCAGCAGCAAGTTTTCATTTGCTGTTCCAGGCTTGAATAATCGGAAGCTGTCTGATAAAGCTTCTGTTCTCAGCAAGTTCAGAACGAAAGGTTTAGCAAATTGATTCTAAAATCAGCATTGCTCTCAGCAAGATGGCTGTGGGAGCTGGGTGGGTTTGGTGTAAGGTCTGGAAATGCCATGGGACAGGCTGCTCCCTGCATCTCTTGCACTGGGATAAGCCCAGCTTCTGCAGATTTGCATTTGTTCTATGCAGTGCAAGAGAGAAACAAAAGCTGAAGTAGGAGCAGAAATCCAACTTGTCTCCCTTCTTTTGGGGAGCCTTTTGGGTCCCTCTTTTTCTGCCCTGTCACATAGGGCAGGATTTGACTTTGGGTCTGCAGTCTTTGGGTTTACAGGATCAGCTGCTGCGTTCACTCTTCTGGACTTCTCAAGTTCTATGTATCCATATATGTGTGTGTATATATATAAACATGTATAAATACAGATATATTTATTGATCTATGTGCTGTTTCCAAGTGTAAGCAGTGCCAAGATGTGAAAAGCAAACAGGCAACCGCTTGCAGCTTTGACTTTTATTTAATTTGCTTTTTTTTTATTATTATTATTTTACCTCTGAGGCCAGGACATGACTTCCAAAGCAGGGCTTGGAGTGTGTCTTTTCCCTTTACAGCTTCTGATTGCACGTGTAAATAGGGAGATTAAATGCTAGCGAATGTCTCCTTTTCAGGTTTGGGAGAGGGAGCAAACTCTGTGGGTGGCAATCACAGAGCTATTGTGTGAGTGGAGAATTGTCCTCCCAGCAAGATAAATTCCCCCCTGAAGATAGTCAGATACTACAGTGATTTGAAGCTTTGTGGCCCTCACTGTTTCTGAACAAAAGCAATCAGAGGGGCCGTGTGTGAAGGAGCACTTTGAGATCTGAGCGGGGCTGAGCAGCTGGTTTTGTTCCCAAGCAGATGGAAAAAAAGGGGCAGAAATGACACAGAAAACCTCTGTCGCAACGGAGCCCTGCAGAGCATCCCTGTGCCACATCGCCAGCACTAATTCATTACCAACAGCAGCCACTTCAACCAGCAGATGTGAAAACATCAGTGAGTGGCAACTTCCACTTGTTTTTTCCCACATCTGGAAGCACTACGTAAAGCAATTTAAAGGAAGTGGTGCTTTGGGTGCACTGCTGGCACTCCAACTCCTCATAGACTTGATTCAGGCTAATTCCACTTGGTTCCGTGGTTCTTAGTTGGGGCAAAGCATTTGTGTAGGGTACCCGGTTCAGTGATTAACTGTGGGATGCTCAGCTCCAGGCCTGCAAAAAGAAGCAGTCCCTTGAATATCTGCTGTAAAGAAACACTCCTGAGGGCTGCAAACAGGCACTGCTGTCCCTGTGCTGTGCTGGGTTAGGTTTGGGGTTTAGGGATAGGGTCAGAGTTAGGGATTAGGGTTACATTTGGGATTAGGATTGAAGTTGGGGTTAGGGTTAGGATTAGAGTTTAGGCAGAGGTGTTAGGGATGGGGTTTAGGGTCTAGGGTTTAAGGTTAGGGTTTGAGCAAGGCAAAAGGTTTGTCCCTGCTGCCTTGGCCATGGCAAGAGGCCCCACTGCTTGCTTTGTCCCATTGGATGCTGTTTCAAGCAGGGCTGATGCAGATTTCAGAGAAATGGCTGCAAATTTGGATTGCAAAAGATGAAGGTTTGGGGGCTCCTCAAAACTAGTGTGAATTTCTAATTGCTACACATAATAACTGAGAGAGCCATGCAGTCACTGGGCTGGCAGCTCTCTGTTGGCCTGGCAGTGCACTGTGTGGGATATTAAACACCACAGCCAGTGGAAGATGGGATAAGTAAATGCTCCTTCTGGTTGCAGCATTACATGAGAAAAGCTGCCACGCAGCTGCATCCAGTGTTGCAACTGCTGGTGCAAGCAGATCACCAGAACTTTGTCCTCCTTCTTTTTCTCCCTGTAGGTTGAAGGTTAACTGCAGCACGCCTCGTGCAAATCATCACTGCAATCTCCTATTGCTCTTTGCAGCCTGGGGTCTGTCTTTGCTTCCTAGGGTTCAAAGCTTGCTGCTCCTTGGGGTGCAGTCTTTGCATCAATAGTGAAGAGCTTCCTTTGGGTACCTCAATATCAACAGCTTTCAGTGGTGTTGGTCAAAACCCTCAGAAGGCAATTCCTGGTAATCAGCACACAAATAGAGCCCACTGGAGAAAGTAATGGAAGAAACTCCCTCCCACAGAGGTTTGTTTGAGGATCTACATACATTTCCTTGCTAAGCCCACTGATTATACAGTGCTCTGATCAGAAGCTCTCTAAACAAAACCACCGCTGGCTTGATTTTTCTGCTTTGCTGCACAGGGGGTGGGGATAAATGAGGGAGCCTGAGGTTTGCATAGCAGCGGTGCTCAGGTTTTCTGGGGAGCTGAGCCCATCACCAGCTCTGGAGCAAACGCTTGGGGTGAAAGGAGCACAGTGTGTATGAGGTGAGGTGGGACAGGATTTGGGGCTGAGCTGCTCTGTGCTTTGTGCTCATCCGCTGCACTCTCAGCAGTGGGGCAGATCTGCAAACGTTCCAACACAACAAATAGGAAAATATATAGTCAGAAAAAGCTTTGCAAGGGCCTCCCAGCCTTCTTAATTAGTTCTCCTTTGAATCCTTTTTTTTTTTTTTTTTTTTTTTGCATTATCATTATTGCAATCATTATCATTTCATTTGCCTGAGACAAAGCAGGAACCCCAGGGCAGCAAGAGGAACTTTCTGCAGGCAGTAGTGGCTGATCTCCTTCTTTAAGGGTTAGTCACCACTTGATTGGGGCTCTTTAATCACTGCAATGTGCTTCCAGTGGGGATTTTCTTGGCCCAGGTTTGACTCCGGAGGAAACGAGGGAGCTGGAGCCCTGCAGGAGTGAATGATTCCTTTGCCACACTGATTATTTCCACTTTCACATTCAATTTCTTGCTGTGTCTCCATTTGCTGTCATTCTAGGAGTGGTTGGGGATGGTTTTGCAAGCAACAAAAGGCATGCTTTATTCTTCCCAGAGCTCTTATGTTGAGCATCACCAGCAAACTCCCAGCACGTTGTGTTCTTTTACTTGGTGCTTGCTCTGACTTGTGCAGGTTTCTTTCTTTTTTAATCTCATCCCTGTATCATCAACTGCAATAAGAACAGCCCTCCTTGCAGTGAATTAGTGGGCCTTCATAAAACCCTCCTTTTGTGTGTTTTTTTTTGTGTTGTAGCTCTGCCTGGTGCACTGCAACATCTGTCTTGGTCTCAGAATGGGAGTGGAGGGTTGTAGAATCATAGGATGGCATTGGGTTGAAACGGACCACAGTGCTCATCTGGTTCCAATCCCCTGCTGTGTGCAGGGTCGCCAACCACCAGACAAGGCTGCCCAGAGCCACATCCAGCTTGGCCTCAAATGCCTCCATGGCATTCCACAGCCTCCGAGGGCAACCTGTTCTAGTTCCAGGTCACAGGACTTTTACAAAGATGGAGGTGATGGCAATCTGGTAGAGGCTGAAAGTCTGTAAAAACCCAAATGAGGGAAAGAAATGCTTTTCTGATAGGCGTGGGGAGCAGAGAGGGGCATATTTGGAGAGCTGGCATCTATGGGACAGGGTGCAGACAGGGCTGTGTATCTGTTGGGTGGACCATGCTGTGTGCTTGGGGCTCTTTGGTCGTCCCAGCCAATTATTTACAAGGCTGCCAGCCCACTGGGAGTTGAAAACAGGTTTCTTGGTCATTCAGATGGTGAAGCATGGAGGAAATGTGTATTTCAACTCGAAGCTTGGCAAATGCATGTGTGAAACCCAGCGAGGTGGATGGGCAGAGGGGCAGGAGAGGCAAATTGCGTGTCCTGTAACTAAAACACCACTGTTTGCATGAAGCAGCATCCCAGGCCACAGTGACAGAAGGGATTATTGCTGTTTTTCTATAGAAGAAGGTGCTCTGCAAAGTCTCAGAAGGAATAACCACATCCCTCTCCAGATGTCCAAAACCAAAGGATTGCTTTGCTGCAGACTCCTGTGTGTGTGACCCCACCTCCCCCCTCCCACGTTGTGATTCACAAAAAGAGAAGGTAAATTGCATGAGTTTCTTTTAATCTTGGCAACGAATCCAGGCTTTCCATCCCTTGCCAACCTGCTATTGGTGTTAGCAGATCCCAACCCTTTTCCTGTGTAGGTTTCAGTGGGCTGACTGAGCTCCTTCCCTTGGGAAGCAACTATAGAAATGGACAAAAATAAGATATGGTGGCATATTTGTGCAAATGCAAGCAGGCCCATTCCAAGGGGAGGATTGAGAGTGCTCACAACAAGGATAAAACATTCCATGAGGGTGTTTGTATTAAATTGAGACTCTTGTATCTCAGGTTGGACGTTAGGAAAAGCTCTGAAAGAGATCTGGAATGGGTATGGAGTCACCATCCCTGCAGGCGTTCAGGAGGCATTTAGATGGGCCTTGACATTACTGAGGGAAATACTAGAGATGGGTGGATGGTTGGACTGAGTGGTCTTGGAGGTCCTTTCCACCCCTAGTTGTCCTATGGTTCTATTCTGTATGGCTCCAGGAGCTCTTTCCCATCCTTGTGGCTGCATCTTTCCCCTTCCACATCCCTGGCAAACAGAGCTTTCCTTCACCATCCCAAATGCCATTCGTGTCACACTCAGGCAAATTTGAGCCTCTTGTGGCCACAAGAGTGCTGAGAGCTCAGCAGCACGGAGCAATGCTCTGCCTCCATCCACAGCTGCAGGCACTTTGCATGGGCTGAATCCCTGCATGGTTTATTCACCCCGAGGCATCCAACCTTCCAGAAATACCCACCCATCCCTGACCCATGGCAATCCTTTCTGCCCTGGTGTGGGTGTGTTTAATTGGAGATGGCTGCATGATGCCCGTGATCTGGAAATGAAACGCTCTCAGCTTTGCACTCTTCTATCAATCCATCCCACGTCTAGAAGTGCTTGCTGTGCATCAACCGAGGATTTCAGGTGATCTTTAAGCTTCTGGGAGAGCAAACTTTGCAGCAAGACATCCCACCTGACACACGGAGATGGCAGAAAGACTTGGAGGCTACCTGGGAAGGCGCAGCTGCAGGTGTATGCAAAGCGACGAGCTTCGTTAAGGGCAGCTGACTGCAGCAAGTGTTAATTTAATGACAACTGAGAATCTTTTCCCTTTGCCAGACAACTTGAGCAAGATAAATTGGCAGCTGAGGGTTATTTTAAGGCTATTTTTCCTTCGTGAAGCTTTTGCTTCACACTCTGCAGCTCCTCAGCGCGCTGCTTTTGCTTTGCGATTTTTTTTTCCACTTACTTTATGATTATTAATATATTTTTTTTCAGCTTGCTGCAAACCTGCAGCAACTCAAGGCAGGGTTAGATGTTGCTTAGGGTGGGTTTTTGCTCGGTCACTGTGCTGCTGGAGTCTTTTTAAGGAAAGTAAAATGCTGTTTTATTCATGCCTGGTCTGGCAGGTAGCAAAGGCAGCGATGCGTTTGTAAGTGGGTGATTGCAGACATTGACAGCGTTTTTGCTCTGTCACACGTGTTCCTGTTACTGATGGTTGCTGCAGTCCTTGAGAAAGCAACAACAAAAGGCACTTTGTGCTTTGTCAGTGCAATCAGCCAAGGGTCTGCCTGCTCCATTCAGCCACTGCTTGGTTTTCATTCAGGCTGAACGTCTGCAAGGCTGCAGATGGGGCTTGTGGCTGCTTTCCTTGCCAACCTTCTTTCTGTACTTGATAAGGGAAATGTTGGTCCTTCTGGAGGCAAAGTCACGCACTGTGTGGTGTCCAGGGGCAGCTGGGCATCACCTGCATGACCCCCAGGTTTGCACTTTGCCTCTTGGAAGGATTGGCAATCAGCCTCTGCCAGCTTCTCCCTTTCTGTGTCTGTCTTTCTGACACTGAACTTGCACTTTTCATTCAGTTTCATCCATTCACCCGCTGCTCTCATGGAAGCAAAGGGTTTAATAAGATGTGAACCTCATCTGATGAAGTATTTGAAAGCAGTCATTTTTCTAAACAGCCAGGTACAGCCAACATCCCCTGCACTTATCCAAAATATGTCCACGTTTGTCTATAAACCAGGCAACACTCCTGGATATGAAATATTAACCTTGATTTCAATACGCATGGAGCAGGCTGGATTACATTACGTGAATCTTGCTTTTTATGCCTCGAGTTGACAAGCTGTGCAGCAGAAACACAGAAAGAGTGGGAGACAAAGAAATCGGTGTGCAGCACTCAATGGCCAGAACGTGAGGAAGTCTCAACTGCACCACCCTGGCCTTCCTGCTGGCTCAAATTCCTTTTCCATTGGGTTTGATGCATGCTGTGTTGTCTCTGACTATGGGATGATAGGTGTTTGGTTACGGGATTCCCTGCCTAATTAAACTCAGCCCATTAGAAGCTGATTTAGGTGATGGGAAAAGCAGTGCTGCTTCTCCAGTAGGACTGCAGTGGTTGGCTGTTAGCAAACAAACACGGTGCACGACTCAGCCAAGGGAGGCTGATGAGAACCCTGCAGTTTGGGGTTTGCACACCAAGCAGGGTGCTGCTGCAGGGGTGCTTTTAGTCTCATTGAGCTTGGGAAATAATTTCTGGGCACACGGATCCGTGCAATGTCTGCTTCAATGTCTTGCTAACAAGGCTTTGCTAATAAACCAGGGGCCAAAGTGAATATCATGGTAATAATTTACCTCCACTCACTTTATTTTTTACTTTTTTTCCATTTTTGTTTGGATTTTTAGCTGGTTACCATGGTAACTTTCCACCTTCCTTTTACTGGTGAGTCTCCAAAGCCGCAGAGGAAGGTAATGTTGGGGAGATCATGTGAGCCAAACAGAGCTTTGCTGTCCATCCTCTGCAAAGTTGGGCACGGTCCCAGATGGAATCTCGCACATAAGACTGAAGCTTTAGGAGCGTGGGCTGCAGGAATAACAAACCTCCCAGCTGAAGTTGCTTGCTTCATCAGGACACCAATTTCCAGATCAGGGGTTTTTTTTTGCCACCATCAGTCTGTCAGAGATGTGAGTTACTGCCCTGCTCTGGGGATGGAGAACTTTCCATTGGATGCCTGGCCTGGAAACATCAATGTTCAGCCAAGGACTGGCATTCCATCATAATAGGTGTTGGCATTTCTCTGCACATCTATATCCACCCAGAGGAAATACTTTCCTCCACTGCATCCATTTTGCCTGTTTCCCCACGCAGAATTTAGCCATCCAAATTACATTTGGTTTCTTTTTTGATCCATCCTTCCTTCCTGCCATTCATTCTACTGGGTAGCAAATTTAGGACTGATATCTTTGGAGGAGATTTGGAGCTCCCTGGGGAGATCGTAATGAAATGATCTGATTTCTAAGTGTCTCTGAGCATCTCTTGCTTTCCAGCTCTCCCTCATCACAGCTAAGTGCTGGCAGCGGACGCAGCCTGGCTTGCAGCAGGGCTAATCCTTCTCTGTCTCTTTCCAGTTCTTTTGGGTCCTTCTGGTGATCTTCATCACGGAGCTGCTGTTGATATTCATTGAAATCATCTTTGAAAACAAGGTGAGTGCCATCAGGAGGCTGGAGGAGCTGCTCCTTGGCTTAGCACAGTGGCAAGCTGCAGCCTATGTGTGCTGGGGGGAGATTTCCTTCTCACATCATGTCTGCCTATGAGCTGAGAATGGAAGATGTTGGTTGTTCTTGCTCTCCTCAGGCTGCACCTTGCTCCTACCACAGCAGCAGCTCCCATGCAGACTCCCAGCCAAAAATTCTTGTGCTTCTCATCAAGCTCCCTGTCTCAATTACATTAACTGCTGACTTGTGTGCGAGGACAGGTTTGACTTAGAGCTGAACCAGCAAGACTGGTAAATACTTCCAATAGAAATATTCCTGGCTGCCCAGCTTCTGCTGAAGGAAGCACACCGTATTCAGTTTTATTTTACTATTGTAATCAATCATGCAATTAAATATCAAATCTCAGCCTCGGCTGGAAGGAGGGGTGTGCAGGCCAGGAGAGCAACATCCAAAATATGTACGTAAGGGCTCTAAACAGCAATTCACTTTTGCAGAGACAAATTGATGCTTTCAAACCTTCAAAAGCTGATGGGCTGGGGCTGGGTTTGGGATTCAGGCACTCGGTGAGACCCAAAGTGGAAGGGGAGGAAGATGAATGGATGCTGCAGCCAGTTCTGTCCAGCAGCTCTCCAAAAGCCTCCAATCCTGGGGAGCTGTCAGGGCACCAGTGGGGAGATGTGGCTCTATAAGGAAAATCAGAGCACTTGAGTCCTTCCCATGTAAAGGAAATCAATATGTGCTGGCATGGCACGTGCTGGCTCTATTTTCATAGAAAATGGCACAAAATCGCTGACTTTGCTCCTTCTCTCCACCCTTGTTCCCCTGTAGTGATGCTCAGCACCGCCCTGTGCAGCAGGAGAGGGGATCACAGCTTTGCAGGAGAACTCAGGGGATGAATCAAACCATTAGTGCATAAATCATCCCCTAATTTAAATCTAATGTGTAATTTGGAAATCAAACAGCGGGGCGGAGAGAAAAGAGACCCAACAAGTGATGAACCACCCGACCTAAAATTGTGAGGAGGCACAAATCTGCATTTGGAGCAGTGCTTGTCAAGCTAGTCAAGGAGATTTAATTGGGTTTTGTATTAAATAAGTGGGGGAGCTGAGGAGGAATGAGCACAGTGGTCTTGCACTGCTGAGTATTGAGCACAACAATCTTGCACAACTGAGTATTGCACTCTGTTGATATGCAGATGGTTTGGGGGATGATAGCACATTTGGTGTCCTCCCTGCAGCCTTATCTCCAGCACTTGGAGCTGGGATCTCATTTGGGATGCTGTCCCCATCCTGGGATCGTATGGGAAGATGATGGGATTGAAGGGTGAGCCCATGTGGGGAGGAAAGGAACAGGGAGCAGCAGAACCCAGGTTTGCCTGTTGTGTTGGGAAAGCTATGGAGCAATGTTTGAATCAGTGTTCACAGGAGTGGTTTCTGAAAGGCTTTTTCAGTTCCTCTACCTGATCCCTCACTGTCGGCAGGCTTTGTTTCCCACTCTGACATGCCTTCATTTTCTTCTTTTTTCTTCTCTTCCCCATCTTCATCTCCCTGCTCCCAGTTCGCCCAACCCCTAATTTTCATGTCAGAGTGAATTATGAAGAACAACGTTCTTTTTCTCCTCTCATCCCTCACTTCTAACTCAGAAAACGTTCCCTTTTCCTCCATTAGCATTTCTGCCTGGCCCTTTTTCAGGAGCAAAGTGGCAAACCTCATAGCTCATAGCATAGCTCATGTGGAGGCTCTGCTCCCAGCTCACAAATAATCTTCCCATGCATCTGTGAAATGCATTTTCCATTTGGTTAGCATTTAATTTGAAGCATCAAAGCTCCCTCAGAGATGCAGGCAGCTCACAGAGCCACGTTGCTGCTCCATGGACACGGCTGCATCACTGGAAGGTTTGTTGGGATTGGTGGTGATTGTGGGCTCTGGTGAGGGCTCTGCTCCCATGTGCAGCCCATCTGAGGGTGCTGTTGGCTATCAGAGGCTGTTTTGCCTCTTCCAGATGCAGAGCACCCCCCACCAGGGGTTAAAGCTACGTCAGAGATGAGGTTGGAGGTCTGTAGGGAGCTGTCAAGAAGTCATCACCCTAATAATTCAATTGGATGTGCAGCACATAGAAAAACTCAGGTGGGTGAAGGAGGGTGGGTGCAGCTGTGAGAGATCAAAAATGATGAGTTATGCACCAAAAGGGTTGGGACAGCAAGTTAGATTCTCATTCTAGTGACAGCCAGCAATGCTATGCTATGAAAAGATTTCTCTGCATGATTTTCATAGTCTGTGATATTTTGCTGTTGTCTGTTCCAAGTGTGAGATGTGTTCATGTTTCTCCTGTCCCCAGATGAATGCAGTTCTGCACTCCAACATTCAGGAGGGCATTCGGCACTATTATGACGACCTTGACTTCAAGAACATCTTGGATTTTGTCCAAGAAAAGGTTTGGCTTTGGAGGAAGGGTGGCATAAGGGGGGAGGGGGCTCGTGGAGTTTTACAAGCATGCAGTGCTGTGAATGGGAAGCATAACGAGTGGTTCGCTCTGTGCCTCGCTGAAGGAGGAGCACACTGCTGGCTCAGATTCGATTTACCATCAACCAGAACCCACAGATCCCTTTCCCCAGGCCTCTCATCCCCCAGTCTGCACATGTATCCGTCCCAGCTGCAGAATTTGCCACTGCCCATGTTAACCTTCATGCGGTTGCCTTCCAGTTGCCCTTTTGTTTTTGGCAAGCACCTTGTGCTATGAAAACATCCTTCAGTTCTATGCTGTGGCATGGACACTGAGATATTTGTATTCCCCATAGCTAATAGAAAGCACCCAATTCCTGAAGGCTCTTTGGTCATTATTCCAAACTGCAGGGGAACAGCTGAAGAATGAACTAAGATGTGTAAAAGCCTCTTCAAGACTGCAGCAACCCCCAGGTGGGCTGCCTTAGATAGCTATTTTTGAGATGTGTCACTGAGCCAGGCGAGCATTTGACTTGATGGGAAAACTGCCAAGAATTTCTTTTCTCCTGGTAACTGGGATGAAAGAAGGGTCCCTGGCTTTCCATGGGCAGCACTGTGAGCGAGCTGCCCCAAGAGCTGTGCTCATCTGCACCCAGTCCTGTTTTGGGGCTTGGCCATTCTGCAGCAGCTTCTTTAATTGTGTGGCTGTGCATCTATTTAAGCATGGCACCTAATGCTTAGAGGCTGCCACGGCTTGGCAGCATTTGTCTCCTGTTCTCAGGCCAACCTTCAGATTGATAAACTGCTCTCCTTGCAGCTATCACTTCTTTTTGAACCAAACTTATTGTGTGCCTTGGCTGCTGTTGCCTCATATTTCATGCACTGTGTAGCTTTTTTGTGACTTCTGCTGATCATGCACTGTATCAAATTAAAATGTCTTCCTTGTCCCTATTTCCCATTATTCCTCCCCTCCATCTTAAAAAACCCGAGGTAGCTGTGCTTCAGAGCAATGATCATAGAATCCTTAGAGTTGGAAAGGACCTTGAAGGGTCATCAGGTGCAACTGCCCTGCAGTGCACAGGGATTTGGATCCCTCCAAATGAACTGAACATCCAAACAGGGAGGGATCAGTCCCTGACGCAGGACCTCCCAGACACAGCCCCTACGTTATACACAGGATCGAGGCAGGTGGTTGAGTTGTATTGCCAGTGGTGGGTTATGGACAAAACCCTGCCATGCTAACCCTTCTCCATGAAGCCGTTCTCATGCAGTAGTGCATTCAGCAGGCAGCTCACAAACCTGTAAGGGTCAGACTTGAAGCCATTACCCAGTTCAGACAAGCATAG